>NC_056536.1:29707455-29812455 GCF_910596095.1 Thunnus maccoyii | reverse complement strand
CTATTTTTATCTAAGCATATTAATTCAGTGTCTAATTTGAGAATGAATTGATTGTTGCATGAAAGTTCTATTCTGACAATCATCTTTGTACATCAATTTGTACATTATTATTTTGTCTGACATCATGGTTATTTTAGGCAGGTAATGTTATTTTGCTGTAGCAAGTGACGTATCTGCTCCACTGACACTGTTTTCAGTCAACACAAAAGGCTCCGGTAGTGGTTGTTAGGAGCAGTTAACATTTTTCATGACACTTTAAGAAATATGTTGATTCAAGAGTTGTTATTTCTGTTAGACACTATATAGAAACCTGCACAGCAGTGTTCAGAGATGTTGGAAGTAGGGGTGGGATTACATCTGTAGTGATAATGACCTGAAAAAGTTTAAGAGACTTGAGCTCTACTATTGAACTGTGTACTGTGAACAAAACTTGTACGTTCAAGACTTACGGCAGGATGTCTCAGACACGTTTTGAATGGGCGCTGCAGTTCATCTAACTAAAAAGCAAGGAATCTCTGTCTGTCTCTCTGTCTGTCTGTCTGTATGTTTGTCCTTCGCATATCTGGAGAACTGTTCATCTGATCAGCTTCACGCTCAGCGGGTGTATTGCTGGGGACCCAAGGACGTACAGTGTCAAATTTGGTACGATTTGGACAAGTTTAATATTAATAAGCTTTGAATAAACAAGCAAACAGTGAGCCACTCAGCTCTGCGCCTGAGTTTAGCGGACTGTTATTATCGCATCACAGCGGGGTGGAGCCTCTGGGCTTCTGAGAAGAACAAGCATACACGGGAGAAAAAACAGAGGCAGAGGCAGTAAAACTAACCAATAAAAGCACTGACACATTTGATTGGCTGCAGAATCAACCAATGGAAGGCCGTAAACTGCTGCTATGGTTCAACCTCTGTTTAGTCTCACTAGTGAAGTTTCTGTCTGGATTAAAACCATTTAATTTATTAAATAAATATCGTTTTAACTGATACGTTTGTCAATTTATAGATACATATGCGGTTCTCAAGAAAAAATAAGCAATTGGCCTGTTCCAAACAGGCACGTTTCGAACAGGCACTGCACTAGTACAAAATAATGAATGAAACTGTCTGCAGTCAGTAAATCGTACATACTACTATGATGTGCATATACAGTCTGATGTGGTCACGTAGACGTGTACACACAGAGCAATTCTTGTATGTTAGAACTGTTAATGCGTGAGCACATTGACCAGGTTAGCGCCTGAGAGACAGAAATGACAGCTGACAATAAAAGTGCAGTTCTGAAAAATGCAAGGTTCCATGCACCAGCTGAGCCAACTGCAGGTACTTATTTTTCTATTTTCACCTACTGTCATTTGACCTCATGTTCTGTTTCATGCAATTTATTTATGAGATACATATATGACTACATGGAATAGCTAGCCTTCATTCAGAAGTGGTCTATCATTCAAGGCTACTGAAAGGGCTCATCACAGCTACAAATATTTGTACCTTCAAGGGCCTGTGATTTACCAAATGACTATTTTATTTTGCAGGATTTTATTAAGGTTTCATGATTGATATAAGCATGCATGACAGAGGCTATGTCTCTTTGATATGAACTATTTTTTTACTGTCATAATAACAAAGATACTTTGCCAACATCTAATTCTTACTTTCTACTTTTCTTAATAGCTGTATATGTCTTATTTGAAGTTAAAGCCTTGGGTTTGGCTCAGTAATAGCTCAGTTTAATTAGCACTGCTGTGTTAGGCAGCGCTATCCAGGGTGGGGTGCCATGAAAGAAGTGATAGCAGTGCAAAGGGTGAAGTAGCCTATGTGCGACAGGTGAAGCAGTTCGTGCCTCATGCAGTTTTCCTATTACCATTTTCCTGGGTCTGATACAGGAAGAATATGTCCTCTTTCTTAATCCAGGCCACAAAGCACTGATTGGTTCAGTTGTCTTTTGTTGAACAAATCATAAATACTGGCAGCAACTCGGAAGCATAAAAAAGTATAAAACATAATACACATTTAATGAGCTACAGGCAGCGTAAACAGACTGTACACAAGTACAGTTATTTTCGCCTGCAGTCATGTGAACTGTACGCCTTTGTGTTTGTGATGGTGATGTACGGTCGCCTCTGATCAGCCCTCTCCTGTTTGTAGTGAGAAATGAGGCTCTAAGGGAACAGGCCTGATAAATCAATCACTAACCTACCCACAGTTCAAAGCCTCTGCTCTGTTCTGCCGTTGTTTCTCTCCTCACTCGCCGGGCCTCATCCTGCCCTCTATTCGCCTCGAGCATGACTATAAAGGAAAGAATAGATGTTAGGGGGTTTTTTCTTCAGGAGGGGAAATAATGAATTACACTGGATATGCCACATTTTATTTATTTCTACTTCATGGTGTTTGAATTTGTCTTGATGTTTTTATCATAGAACTCACCAGGATTGTAGTTGTCATACACCGTCTGCTTCTCACATTTTCTTCCCAATCAAACAGAAGAGTAATGAAAATTCTTAAGAGTCTATTTAAAGACAAATTAAGTTCAATGTTTAGCATTTTGTTTCCATTCTGGAAGGAAAACATTCATCAACCGTCATTCATCATCCAGAGTCTCTGAAGTAAATGTAATCCAGTGTGTAAAGTCTATTCAGCTCAGAGTCAAACAAGGACATATTTATACATTTCTTACTTTAATTTAAAAAGTATGTGACTTGTCAATTATTCAGGAGATTTAAGTGTTACTTTTAGTTTTTCTCGCCTTCTGAGAAGAAATTCTAGCCTCAGGTTTGACGTCTGAGCTGTTGGAAGTTTTTTAGATATTTAGTATGAACTTTTGACTCGGTGGTTTTATGGATTAGGGATTATTTATTTGGTTTTCTGCTCAGATGACACTTATATCATAAATTATGGCAAACACTGCGCATTCACAATTCAGGCACCAAGGCCAAAAAGGCAGACTTCTACTTATTTCTAATCAGGGGAACTCAGCTGATGCTTGGATGCTCATCAAACTTAGAAAAATAGATGTTTTTATTGTCCAGTTACTAAAAACACAGCTAAACAGGATCCTTCGCAACCACCATGCACACGTTAAAGTGCACCCATGAACAAAGCCATAAAGGTCCATTAAGATATGGTTTTCCCAATTTGATGTGGAAAAACCTGACTGGCCTGCACAGAGCCCTGACCTTGACCCCACATCCAACACATTTGGGATGAACTGGAATGCAAACTGTGAGCCAGGCGTCATAGAGAGCAGAGGTCACGATGTCATGTCCAAGCTAACTTCTGTTCTAGTAGCTTCTGTATTTCTTTTTCTTTTTATCAGTCTTTCTAAAAAATAAAGCCTGTTCCTGAGGTTCAGTTTGCTAATTCTAGGATAAATTGACATCCACTACAGCACTTGTTATTAGAAGTTGAAACCTATAACTAAAGTTAAACAATTATTTTTTTGCACACAAAAAACAACACCTCCCATGAACATTTACTAGCATGACAGCACAGATACTCATGTCATGGTAACTTGGTTTGATCTGTATCAATACAATTCACAAACACTCTCATTTAAATTCAACTTTCCAACTTTTTAGCTGTAATCTCTGCTGTCTAAAAACTTCTGCACCATTCTCCTGATATTACCTCATGCAGTTCGCTCATGGACTCGCCTCTTTTGCTGTCTAAGGCTTCTGGGAAAAAATAGTTGATTAAAGGCCACTAAAAACAGAAATATAGATTTTTTTTTAAGTACAGCCCTATTCTAAACATGTGGTGTGAACAACACAACGTACTGTTGAATAAGGCTATATTCCAGGGCTGAATGTCTAGATACTTGCATTACTACAAATGTCAATTGGATTTTAAATGAGGGTTTTTTTTAATATACTTCTGGAGCAAGTTCCAGTTTCATTTTGGCTCTCTATCGTCCAACATCAGTGGCCAATCTCTCTAATGCTCTTGTGGCTGAATGGTAGCAAATTCCTGCAGCCGGGTTCCAAAATCTTGTGGAAAGCCTTCCCAAAAGAGTGGAAGCAGTTATCGCAGAAGATTAATCCCTGCCAATGGTTTTTGAGTGAGATGTTTAACATTCAGATAAGAGCGTAACGTTCAGGTTTCCACATACTTTGGCCATATACTATACAGTACATTTTTTAAATGGCTTTAACTCAGTGGTCATAAGTCTGACCTCAATTAAATTTTTTTTGGTGATGTTCCAAGACTGTCACTGTGTGTCAACTGATGCAGATCAACAACATTTCTATCAGTACAATTACACATTTAGAGGATTGTGCAGTCTCAGAGGAGGTTGAACTCTCTGCTTTCTAGTTTCTATTGTTTTGGCTGTTAAACAACAAGTTCCGCCCTCCCCTCCTGTCAATCAAAGCAGCCATAGATTGGAAATCCTGACATGCAGACAATAACATCAAATCTGACATTTTCATTCTGTCTTGTTTTTTTTTTCTCCCCCTCTCTCTATCTACATGTCCATCTGCCTCTGACTCGCTCTCACCTCTGCCTCCCTCTCAATTTTTCTCTTCTTGTTCCCTCGTGTTTTGTACTTTGCTGGGTGAAAGAGAGAGAGGAGACACGTCTGCAATTGACAGACAAAATACTTCTGTTGAGATGTTCTCTCGAGAGTCCGTGTGTGTGTATGTGTGTGATTTCAGACATCCCTTCATTTAAAAGAGAGAGAGGTAAAAAAAAAAAAAAGAAAAATGTCGTGTGAATGTGTTGCTAATGAAGCCTTGTGTTAACGCTTTGTAAACGGGTGTTGGGGCTGGGGGATAAAAGAGAAAATGTTCATAATCATCAGTGGAAATGACTGTGGAAGAATGAAAAGAATGAAGAGTATAAGTATAAGAGTATATAAGAGAATATATAAGAGATAATATGAGAGGATATAAAGAGTATAAGTATAAAGAAAGAAGACAGAAAAGGCACAAAGACAAGAGAGCAGAGACTTGGACGTTTGATGTTTTCTTAAAGAAAAATCCCATAAAACAATGTTCCATTAGAACAAGAACAGAGACAGAGAGAGAGGAGGTAAAGAAAGAAAAAGTACAGAGGGATTGAGAGAGAAGACAAAAGAGTAATGAGACAGCAAGAAAGAGGAGAATATGCCCAAACTTAGGGCTTAACCTCTTTTTGGTTCGTCCCAATGCATATCCTTCTCTGTCTCTCCATTTCTTTCTGTCTGGGGATTGTGCCTCACTTTAGAAAAGTTGCACTGATGTCATTAAAGGACAAAAATATCAAAAAACTACCATAAAAATATTATATATTAATGTCATTTTCCACTTTCACTGAGATAAATCTTTTAACCAACTTCAGCACTGATCATCACTACCAAATATTCATTCACTTTCAGAATTTTAACCCTTCAAATGCCAGTTCTTGAGGGAGAGAGACTGGGAGGGGGGGGGGGGGGGTGACTGTGACCTTCACTACCATATAATTTCTATCTCTTGCATACACATGCACAGGCACACACACTCACACACACTAATTTCTCCATGCAAAAACACACACACCACTCCCCGACATCTATATCAACACACACATCATTTTAGTTGCATACATTTGCTACGTTGGGCTGCAGTGCTGTAATAAAGCAGCAATGCCCCTAATGGAAACCAGGAAAATAGCATGTATTTGCACCATAAGGCAAATGTGAGAAAATGGCCCAATCTGGTGGAAAATAGTAAAAACTACAGCTTTGAAGCCAGGGCTCTAGATTGAAAGCCTTATATAATAGAATGCATGGTTTTATGCTGTTATGGTCGTGGGATCAAAAATTATGGTTTTAATAAGTTTCAATGGGGACATTTTTGTCCATAAGGATATGAGTGTCTTTATTTTGGCTACAGAGTTTATAATAGATTTATTACAGGAGCTGACGTTGAACTTCCCAAATTTAAAAAAAAAAAAAAAAAACTACATCCATGTCAAGATGTGTGCCATACGCATTAACACAGCCTCACATCCATCTTCCCCTCTTACCTTAAGCCTCACCAGGGATATTTTTGCTTTTTAATGTATGATTTTTTGATCATTTTGGTTAAGAAGATGAGATGCTAAATAGGAGACAATGTGAAAAAAGGGTAGGTGATGGGCATACAGAGGGACAGATAGGGTATGTTAATGGCAGTGTTGAAATTAAGTCATATTACTGAGAGTCTCATCCAGCTGGATGTGAGTTTGTAAAACAGTGTTTTGTTTTGCTTTAAATGTTTACAGTCATTTATGAAGTCACAGCTATCAATAACAACTTATTCTCATATTTTAATGACATTTAGTGTGTTTACATGGACTATATCCTCGGTATGATCTGGTTTTGATAGTATCTCGGTTATGTCTTGCACATGCACATGTTCACATCATATCCTAAACCTTGATAAGCCCTGTTCATAATTAGCTCTCCTTCTTTAATTGTGATACGCCGTGGTGATGACTGTGGGATTATTGTCTGCCAGGTGCATTGAAATTATATAGTAAATCACAAAAAAGATCTACTGTATACACTAAAATGAAAGTCTGACACCAGTTATGCAAGGGAAACATTTTATTGTCGCTCTTTTCTTATTTTCTCTCCGTTCCTCTCCTCTTCTCTCTCCTGTGTCCTCCTGCTGACAGCTTGGTTATTTCTTGCCCTTTTCCCGTCATTTCTCTTTTCTTTTTTGTCATTCCTCTTCCTCTTTTTCTCCTCCTCTCTTCAGGGACACAAAACAAGAAGAAATAGGTTTGAGCTTCCTTGCTCTTCTCACCTCTCCTCCTCCCTCCTGTTGCATCAATATTTCATATCTGCTTTTTTTTTTTTTTTCTCCTCTTGATTTGTTTTGGTCTTGTTGTAGTCGTGTCTCCTCTTGTTTTTTTAACTTGTGTCTGCAGGGATGTCCGCACAGAAACACTAAAACATGTTTGAGCTCGAGGCTTGTC
This sequence comes from Thunnus maccoyii, assembly GCF_910596095.1. Taxonomy (NCBI): domain Eukaryota; kingdom Metazoa; phylum Chordata; class Actinopteri; order Scombriformes; family Scombridae; genus Thunnus; species Thunnus maccoyii. The sequence goes on along the minus strand of NC_056536.1, from coordinate 29,805,540 downwards.
TGTGTGTGTGTGTGCATGTGTGTGTCTATTTGTACGTAACATGTAGTGGTCAGTCTATTATTTACACACATATACAAACAATAAAAGAAGCCAATTACATTAAAGCATACCTGAATGCATATAAGCTCACTGATCCATGCAGCAATAGGGAATTCAGACACTCTCTCGCTCTCTCTCTCTCTCACACACACACACACACAGGTTAATATAAACCTGCTAACCTGTAATATTGATAGTCTCATAAATACAGACCACCAAACTTACAATCCCATAATCCCCCAAATCCATTTATAACACAAACAGAGTCAGATGCCTCATGAATTAAAGGCTCACTGCAAAAAAAAAAGTGTCTGCTCTACAAACCTGAAAACATCTCAGGGTGATACAGCAAGAGATCCAATGAATACAAATAAAAATACTAAATATCACCAAATATAAAAAACAAAACAAAATGAGCAAGAATATCAAATAAAACACCAAACTGTGGTTGGCAATGTAGCATTTCATTAAAAAAAAATGTTATGTCTTTATTTGAAAGTGTTCAATTGCAACCAAAAACAAAACCAGAATAGAATCAAGTGAATCCACACAGAAATGAAGCATCAAGTTAATTAACAGCAGAGTTTAAATCCTTGTATTTTGTGTTTGGATCAAAATCAGATGCGCAGATAATTAACTGTGAGACAAATAACAGCTACTGTTGCTGCAATAAAAAGTAATCTGACAAACTTGAAGCCAAATTTAACAAATACTAAATACAACTCACAGGCTTAAAGCTATTAAATGCTGAAAACTGGTATTGATTGATCTACTGTAGATCGATGAATCAAGTCATTGCTTCAGCCCTGTATTACATTGCATTAGAACTAAATTTGCAACATGCAAGCTACGACTTGCAACAAGAGATCATTTCCTCTGGCGTTAATTTTGACACATTGAACTAATCTAAATCAACATCATACTTTCGCTGCACGCATGAGCATGCAAAATGTAATTTGACGATCATTTGTGAGACAAGGTTCTGGCACTATTTGCGATCTGTTTGTAAGCAGTGCTTGCAAATGGCTTTTGTGAAACGGGGCCTTGAATCGCCACCAACATCTCCACTTTGTTCAATAATTCAAATGTGTCTGGTGTTGTGCTCATTGATGGCTGTTCTGCTGGTTTGAGAAACAATCCACCGATGACTAGAACTGCAATAAATTCTCCAACGTAAACAACAAAATACTGTATGTTGTTTGTCATGACCTCCCAAATGACCCATGTTAGTGTTTTCTGATCGGCTGCCCCTCGCAGGTCTGTACTTTCCCAAACGTATGTGACCTTAACAAACATATTTCATAACTGTTTCCTGATTCTAAAACTTCTTTTTTTAGACTAGTAATTTTTTTCTTTTTAAATACTCATAGTAGTTTGCAAAAATGATCTTATGAATGAGACAAAAACAAGCAAAGCAGAACAAACTTGGGCTACGCAAATACTGTGAGCATGGTTAAAAGTCTCAGGAGTGAATACTGACCAGTCTCTCAATTTGGAAAGAATCTGTTTGTCTTTGGCTCCACTTTAACCTTACCAAGTCAAGGGGATTTACATTTTGCTTTTTGTAAATTGTCTTTAAAGGGGACATTTCCCAGTCCATATTTATATTCTGGGGCTCTGCTGGAATATCTTTGCAGATTTACAGTTTAAAAAACTAATTATTTATCTTATACTGGTCTTCTATGTAGCCCCTCAGTTCAGCCTCTGTCTGAAACAGGCTCCTGTCTCTTTAAGGCCCCTTCTGATGAGCCCACTCTGTTCTGATTGGACAGCCTCTGGACGTTGCCCCATGGCAGACGTAGACAAAGAGTAGTAGTCAGATTTCACTTATTTTTCTCATTCTTTACTCAAAATATCAATTTCTCATGTATGCATGTATGTTACAGGTTTGAGCCCAAATCTGTTCTGAAGTATGCAAGCGGTCAACATGAACAACCGATTGCGCAACCGTAGCAACAAAGGTTTGCTGGCATGCAAAAACAATCTGATGTCATCACGAGGAGGAGGTGGAGAGCAGGCTAAACATCTGGCTTTTAATGTTCAGGGAGCATTTCTACAGATGTTCACCTCAAGTTTTGGACCTTTGACCATGTTCAACACAGACATCCAACATTATAACTACGGTTGAGCTGAATACTTGGATGAAACGAGTATTTGGTACTTTTTACGAGTGCGAGTATCATCCCAGTAAAATGTGTCAATATCCACAGTTCCTTCCCTGCACAGAGCCTGTATAAAGTACTGCTGCTGCACCACACAACACAATCTTGCCATTGTCACAACCACTCTGTCCACAGGGATTAACAGCTCTCAACTTTCACTGCCTCTACACCTGTTACTCATGCATTTGACTTCATACTTCTGTGGGCAACCAGCCATCAGAATCACATCACCGCCCACCTGTCAAGAGTTAATTCATGTTTTCCCACAGTTAACACCCACAATCTTCCAATAATCCAATCACAGCCCCCCCCAAAAACCCGCGCAGTGTGAAATCAACCTCCAGGAAATCTATCAGTGTGTCTCAGAGCTGCCAGTGTTTTTGGTCAGCGGAGGAGAGATACACCAGCTTTACCCTCGACATCAGATCTTGTTGTAAAGTCTGCGTGATCGTAGCCAACTCGTGGTGAATCATAAGCCTTTTCTCTGGAGACTGTCAGGAGGAGGAATAATCTGGTGGATGTGTGTATTTCCCAGTCGGAGTTTCTCCAGGAGTTGCCCATCTTGGCAGAGCTAAGGCAGACTCTGCAAACTGACAGACTACTGACAGACTGAGTGTAAATAATCACTATCACTGAAGTACGAATACAGACGCTGCTATATCATTTTGATTTCCTGGTTTGTTTTGTTTTGTGGGGACAAAATGCGGAACGGTTGGCTTTCTTTTATGTTTGTGAAACTGGGTTGACCTGAATATATCGACCAATTGCTTGCTTGGTTTAATACACCTATTGAAAACTGAATTGAGTTGTGGTCTATCTGTTTTTTGGTGACATATATTTCATTACTACTTGCTATCTGCTTTATGGTTTTGTGTGGTTTGACAGAGGTATTTTCTATTTTATGATTATTTGTCAGATGTTCTCTTACTCTTGTGATCAAAAACATTGATCTGAGGCTCAATTCTAAGGCTGTTCTGTAAATAGTTTTCTAATAAACAATAAATATAGCATCTTCTGATCAACCTATGTCCATTTCAGGCTTAAAATACCACTGCCCACATCTGGTTTAAGCCCCGCCCATTCCGAGTACAGATACAGATACAGATCGTTAATTGGTTGAACAGATACAGATAATAATGTACTCGCTAATCTCTAATTATAACAGTATAGAAATAACAGAAAATCATCAAAAGCATGATATGTCCCCTTTAAACTTGCCCAACATTTGCATTTTCTGACATTCTTCATCATAAAAAATTCATTATGCTTTATTCCTCATAATCAAAATGCCACCAAATGTTCCCGACCATGTAACACCTGCTGCTTTCATGAGTTGAATATTTCACATCCTTTAAATGAAAGCATCCAAAGTGGGAGGCATTTAGGCGAAGTTTCCTTTATTTCCTTGCTGCAGTAGTTGTTGATATAACTGAACCCCGCTGGGAGTGCGCGCTGAAAGGGAAACAAAGGTCTCCGCAATTTCCTCTTATTTTTTATCCTACTGCTCTGTTCTCTTTTTATATACACTCCTTACAATAAAACCGGTGCTGATAATACAGCTGGCAGGGAGTCCAGGCTGACTGTGTCCTCCTGTGGGCAGAGCAATTAAGATAGGAAACGAGGGATGACGGTGAGGATGAGGAGGAGGAGGAGAGAGAGAGAGATGGATGAAGGGAAGAGAGGGAGACACAGAGAAGTGGAAATGGTGAAATAATTAAGATAGGGAGTGAGGGATGGATGGGATATGAGGAAACAGGAAGAAGAGGGAGAGAAAAGGGAACAGGAAGAAAAGACGGGAGATGAGAGGGATGACAGACAAAGAGGAGACAAGAGTAAGGACAGGAGGGTGAGAAAAGAAGACAGATAAAGAGATGATTGAAGCAGAAACAATAAAATGTCCCAATTTCCCATAATCCCTTGCAGTTGTAAGTGCCCACAGAGTGATACGAGCCAGTAAGACTTTGGTCTGTGCGCTGCGGGTCCCGATGTTCCCATTTCTTCTTTCTCCTCTGTTCACTCGGAGCTGAGATAACAGAGCAGCAGGCAGCCTGAGCCTGCAGCCTGCAACTGAGGGCGACAGCAGCCCAAAGGTCAAGGTCACAGGTTCAAATCCTCAGAGCGGCGCTGGGAAGAAGAATGAGTAATGCTGGGCAACTGCCCCGGAGAAAGACAATTAAAGTGATGTTGAACTTTGGGTTGTACATCTTCGTGGACGTGAAATCAGAGCAAATATTGTCAGTTGTCTTTATCAGCTGCTCGTGTGCAACATTAGACAGAAATACGCTCATTGTGCAGTGAAACAGGTCAAAAACATACTTTCTATATGTGAATGAGGGGAGAAGAAGTGTTGTCTTCCAATATAAAGCGTACTAATACATTTTCGGTAGAGTGAAATGGCTCTTATGTTGTATTACGAGTCTGTCCTCCCCAGAAAAATGTTCAAGTGATAAGGAATACAAAAGGAAATCAGATGATGTTACATAGCAGCAAAGTCGGCATGGATGGATCACTGTTCATTTCCCCTTTCCAACTGTGAGTCAACCTTGTTTTTTAAAAGCCGTGATCACAACCGTCACCTTATTTAAACCACATGGTTCTTCTTGTAGCCATGACGACGAAGCTTTCCTAAACTTAGGACATTGTACTTTTAACCCAAACCATGATGTATCATTAAACCTAACCAAGTGGTTTTTGTGCCTAAATATAACCAGACATTAAAGGATTTTCTTATTGTCAACAAATCTCATGTGCAGAGAACCAAACCAGCAATGAATCAATCTACTTACAAGTATTATGTATGTATCCGAAGCCTGATATATCTTATTCCTCCGTGCTGCTGTGCTTGTCGTGCTACATATCACAGCCTCTTGTTATTTACAACGTACAACGCAGTACAAGTCAAGAGGCTGTGATATGTGGTCTGCCTTACATGGAACTACTCTCCTGAGACTGAAAACATGGTTGCTGTTATTAGTCTAATGTGTCCAAATTCTTCACAGCAACAAGGAACATGTCATCCAATGCTGCGGTGCGGCTCATGTTGCATGTCATGGTGTGCACGTGTTTTTTTTATAGTTTTTGGACAATAACTGAGCTCTACGGCACAGAGGATTAAGATATATCAGACTTTGGATATACACACAATACTTGTAAGTAGATCAATTCTTCTGGTTTGAGCTTTTTTGACAAAAAATATAGTTTCTATAGTGTTGTCACATCATAAAAAGTATTTTTCAACAGTTATTTTTAATGGTTTTGGATGGCACAGACAAATGATGCATTTTGACGTTTGAAAAATCTTTAGATCCTCCACTAGTGGGTTAAAAAAATATAAAGTTTGTCCTGAGGGCAACTAATTCTAATTCAAAGTGTAATACACAACAAATCCTCCATATTATCCATCCAATATTGCTGTTTGCTGTTGTAATTAATATTACAGCCTCATGGGGGCGCTATTGTGGATAGTAGTCTTGATTCATATACAGAAACCAACACTACACACACAAACACACTCGTACACGCACATACACAGAAGGATGGTTGTTGTTGGCGACATCACAATATTCCCAGTGGAGTGCTCTCTTCCCTCTCTCCTCCCTGGGCTGTTTGCTGTTTAAGCACTTTTACATCTCTGACACACACACACTTCACTGTTATTTCCTTTTTTTTTTTTTTTTTACACACAGTGCTTACACTCGTGCACGCTAGTCCTGACAACACACACACACACACACACACACAGAGGAAATGATTCCTGAAGCATCTATATCACTCAGTTGTAAGATGTCAAAGGTTTGGCTCACACACTCTGCTCTCTCTTTTTCATTATCTCTCGTTCTCTCTCTGTGAGTTTATTGGACCGTCAGCATGAAAACATCCTTACACCTTAAAGCTTTCTCTCTCTCTCTTTCCATCTGTCTGTTATATCCTCTCTCTCTCCCTCTCTCCTCTGTAATTGCTGCCCTTCTGAGCCCACTCACTGGTTCTGTATCAATCAGTGAACAGATAAAGGCACCGACACTGCCTGAAGGTTGTGGGTTCGATATCCGGTTTGGACAGGAGCATCTCCTGTGGCCGAACTTTATCTCAGCTACATGTTGCACCAAGCCCTGATAAGAGATACAATGACGAGAATCATCCCATCAATAAAATCGTCAATGCTTAAGTGGTTATACACACTCGTTGGTGACATAAATGCTGCTAATTAGCGTCACTGGCTATAAAGCTCAACAGAGAGATTCAAGTCTCTCTGTTTCCTTTAGGTCCCTCATAAAGTTTAAGTATCGTAAAACTTAATTTTGTCATGCCTTATTAGGTTTTTATCAGGTGTCGAATCTATTTCTTTCCACGTTTTATTTCACCTCAAACACAACTGTCACATCCTGCCTGGATTTTATTTATTTTTTGGACTCTTTGTGTTTTTGTGTTCTTTGGGGTTTCCTGTGTTACACTTCTGTTGTCAAGTCCTTCTGGTCATATGATTTTGCTTGTTATGATTCGGGTGGTGAGTTTAGAGGAGTTTATGTAATTCTGGGATGGTTTGATTTATGCTGGGTTGTGATTTAGAGTATTGGGTTTTGGTTTTCTGTTACTCTGTGTTTCCCTTGTGTGTTCTTGTACTCCTCTTTACACCTGCCCTGCATTCGCCCTCATTAGCCCTGCCCTTGTCTCAGTGTTCTTCCCCAGTCTGCTGTCACCTTCACACCTGCCCTATATCGGTCTCGTCAGCCCTGCCCTGCTCTAAGTGTCTTCCCAGTCTATCAGCTCCCAGCCCGCCCCTGTGTCTAGTCACCTGTTCCCCAAATCCTTATTAGTTCAGTTAGTATTTAAGTCTTGGTTTGGGAAGCAGTCTTTGTGGGATCATTTGTTCTGTTTGGCCCTGTTCTGTCCTGACCATCGCAAGAATAAAGAAGGTTTTCGTCAACCTTGCGTGTCAGTCTCTGCGTTTGGGTCCATTCCTGCTGCTCCACATGACAACAACAGTTTAAACCACCTCAACTGTCAGTTTAAAGTTGATCAATTCAATTCAGTTCAGTTTCATTTATGTATAGCCACAGAGAAGCAGAATAATAACAACAATAATAATAATAAAGATATGACTAGCAATAACAAATAGGACACCGACAGGACCGCGCCACCATCCCTGCACTATTCCCACGGCGAAGGCCCTCAGTTTGAATTCTGGGGTTTCCTGTGAGATGAGAGAGCACAAAAAACTCCAGGGAAGAAGCCAAGTTAGTAACATGCCTTAATGGTACATGAATGCATACAGATGGAGAGGAGGAGGAGGAGGAGAGGAGGAGCTCAGTGCATCATTGGAAGTCCCCTGGCAGTCTAGGCCTATAGCAGCATAACTAAGGGCTGATCTAATGCGAGCCTGGTCCGCCCTAACTATTAGCTTTATCAAAAAGGAAAGTTTTAAGCCTACTCTTAAATGTAGAGAGAGTGTCTGCCCCATGGACTGAATCTGGAAGATGTTTCCACAGGAGAGAAGCCTGATAGGAAGCCAATGCAGTGAAGCTAAAATGGGAGAAATATTATCTCTTTTTCTAGTTTTAGTCAGTACACGTGCAGCTGCATTCTGGACCAGCTGGAGAGCCTTTGGAGACTTGTAAGGGCAGCCTGATAATAAGGAACTGCGATAATCCAGCCTAGAAGTAACAAATGTGTTGTGTTTGTGTGTGTTTTATGTGGGAGTTAAAGGACATATCCTGATCAAAGATAACTCCTTACAGTGGAGCTGGAGGCCAGGGTAATGCCATCCAGAGTAGCTATATCATTAGATAATGTGTTTCTAAGGTGTTTAGGGCCAAGCACAATAACTTCAGTTTTATCTGAGTTTGGTAGTAGAAAATTGCAGGTCATCCAGGTCCTTATGTCTTCAATGATCATAGTTTTCGAGTGATGAGGCTGGTCTCAAACTGAGATTTAAAGATTTGTTTCACTGTCATTCTGTCGACTTCAAAACCAGATTCAAAGCTTGGGTGCTTTACAAACATAAATCGATCCAGGTCCGCAGTTAATCCAAATTGTTCGTACTGAAAATAAATGTCAGTCTCTATTTCAGATCACTTTTATAAGTTGACTTTAATGGAAACTGTCCTTTTTATTCTTTGGCTCAGATTTATAAAGTTCAGTAAAAGTCATGACAATAAATCTGAAAACAGCACCGAGACCATGTGCCACAGTAACCAGAGCTATTAAAACTGAAGCCTTAGGCTGGAACACCATAAACCAACAGTGACTCCAAAACAGCATCATTGAACTCAAAACCAATTGACAGAAAAAACTGTGAAATAGCTGAGACATTCAACGACGCGTTACTTGAAGAAATAGTTGAATATTTTGGGAAATGCACTAATTTGCTTTCTTTCTGGGAGTTAGATTAGAAGATTGATACCGCTCTTGTCTATGTGATAAATATGGACCTGGACCTAGACTGGGACTAAACCAGGAGCCTGGCTCTGTTTAAATTTCAAAGAGACACATACCAAGTACTAAACACTCTAAAGCTCACTAATTAACATGATGTATCTTGTAGGGGTGTGCCCGAATACAAATACATTATTTGTTAAAGCAAAACTAGTGTTTTGTTTTGGTTTTTTTTTTAAGAATATTTGTTTCATACAAATATTTTAAAAATTATTTGTTTTTGGAAAGAAAAAAAAAAAAGACATGTCAAATACCAGCGCTCAGGTCAGTTACATCATTATCTCAGTGTCTCTCCTCTGCTCCGCTGTGACGTCTATCAGCAGGTCTCAATGAGGGGAGTCACATCCACCCGCTACATGACGCACATTTTCGTATTTGGACATCACTCCTGGAGTTGGGGGTGTTCATCAGAGATAAAGCTGAGCTACTGACACAAGCGAAGTGCTCCCAAGGGACTCTCCATAACCTGTTGTTCCCCTTCTCCTTTCCACAAGTTAGGTTGTAAAAAAATAGGCAATAAATGAAAAGTGCAAAGTTTTAGCTCAGTAGTCAGCGCAGTCATCTATGATATGGAAGACTCAAAACAGAAATGTAAAAATGACATTTTGTGTGTTTTGGTATTGGGGGAGGATTATAAATTTACATGGTGAAGTGTGACAGAGAGGGAGCGTCCAATGTAATAGATAATAGATACTGACCTATTTCACAGCAAACTTTGACCTACTGGATTGTATCCTGTTGCGACAACGAATATGTTCTTAAATTTCTTGTCAATCCATCCTCTGAACCACAAATGTCAGCCTCATGTTGGCGCTAGAGAAAAAATCAGAAGATCACTAAAATCATAAGAATATATCTTGTAGGGACCTTGAATATCTGTTTTAAATTTCATGGCAATCCATCCTATAGTTGTTGTGATATTTCAATCTGAACCATGAATGTCAGCCTCATGTTAGTGCCGGAGGAGAAGTCACCAAAGTCAGTAGGATTCACCCTCTGGGGAGAATGAATATCTGTGTAAAATTTCATATCTATCCATTTTATAGTTGTTGAGATAGTCAGTCTGGACCAAAGGGGGTGGGCTTACCGACTGACTGAACCGTTGCCATCCCTCAAGCGATGCCGCTAGCATGGCCAAAGAGCAAACATTAATTGCAGCTGCTGTAAAGGGATATGATCTATATTCTCATGCATTAGAGTCAGATTCTCTTTATGATCCACCATTTTCCGCCTTGCTACATAAGGGACTACTTTATTTCCCGCAGCTCTTTAATTCCTTGGACTTTGGTGAAGAAAAAAAAACTCGTATGATGATGTGATGTGAGCACAGTGACTTTTCTCTTTGGGTGGAAGCCCTGAGAGCAGTCCAGGGAAACCCCTTTGATTCTGACCTGAGGCTTTATTAAAGCCAGTATTGTCATGTTCGCTCTGAAGCCCATCTTCCCCTGCAGAAACACGACCTGACATTTACATTTCCCTCATCAAACCCAGCCGTCTGCTCGTTGATCAGAGGAAGAGAGGGAGGGAGGGTAACATGATGAAGATGAAGAATAAAATAATAGTGGAAAAGAGGGATTACAAAAGCCAGAAAAGAGAGCGACTGAGGTCGATGGAACAAATATAGAGAAGGAGGAAAAAGAGAGGGAGAAGAGAAAAAAAAGGAGAGATTGAGAGGGAGATACATCCAGAATACAAAGCAGGAGATCAAACAGGAAGATGAATAAAAAGACAGCAAGGAGCAGGAAGGGAAACGAGCGTACGTGATTCACAGAACGACATAAAAAAAGTGGAAGTGAAGAGATAGATGAGTGAGAAGTGAGGAGAGATAAAGTGAGGACAGGAAAATAAAGCAGGAAGATGGACTATAAAGAAGACGAGAGATGAGAGAGTGCATGAAAGAATGTGTGTGTGTGTGTGTGTGTGAGAGAGAGATGAAAAAGAGCGGAAGGGAGAATATAAAACAGAAGTAAATAAAAGATATGGTCGGCAGTAGAGTGATAGAGGGAGTGTATGTGTGTGTGTGTGTGTTTGTGTACCACGTGTGTGTCTGTATACTGTATATGAACATGTGTCATGAATGAATATGAAGTGTGTGTGTGTGTGTTTCAGGGTCAAAGAGTGACATTTTCAGTAAGGATGTGACTCCTGGCTACAAATACTCTACTATCAGCAGTATCACACACATGGTGACACACATATAACATTCCACCCATGCCTATTTATTATATGTACTACTTTTTACACACATTTTTTACTTTGACACGCACACACATCTCACCTAAAAAATAAATAACAATGGTGGTACATCTACATCTGTAGTGTTGCATTGCATTTGTCTGTAAAGTGTCTCCAGTATTATGTGCTATGTACATAAATACATAAATTTAAGATTCCAATAAATCATTTCCAAAGCAGAATTTTTAACCAAAAACTGTGAACAAATACTTACTGTAATGAATGAACCATCCACAGCAAGTTTCAGGTATCTGCAAGCGGAAATGAACTGAAACCAAACAAACAGTGCATCAAATGACAGTGTTTAATGTCAGAGGTGTCATTTGTAGTGATGAAACCACGAGAATTATCACCTCCGCAGCTCCCTACGAGCTTTATAGTGAGTTTCAGCTCATTGTTTAGCTGTCTGGTTGCAACTTAACTGTTTTGATTCACTCTCAGCATTTTCATAGTGTCGTTTTCAGCCGCAGCAGGTAGCCGTTTTCAGAGAAAAAAAGCTCTTAAAAACCCACTGTACGCTACCTGCTCAGCACCAAACAGCAAACAGACACAGTTAGTGATTAGCTGGTGAACATAGTGGAGCATTTAGAAGTTAAAGAGCCAGATACTTCCCTCAGGAGTCGGTAGAGCTAAAAGAGAGTGAATATTGGATTTACATTCACCAGGTGGAAAGAAACACGACTCCAACTGAATGATAATGTCGCTCCCTAACTGCTAGGTGTGGAAATAAGCAACCGTTTGCTAACAAGCTCAAAATATCAACTTATGTCAGTGTGTCCCAAACCAGTTTCCAGCCTTGTTTCCCCTAATGTGGCCAAAAAAACAGTTAATGCAGGCCATTATTTTTATATTAACACTGGATCAAATGACTGTGTAATGTGAAAGGTGTCACCCGTAATGACAAAGCTACAGAGAATTATCACCCGACTCTGCAGGTCCCCGCTGCTCTTCGCAGCCTTTTAATCTTTTTTGGATCATTGCTTTACTCATCCGGCCTGCAAGTGTGCTTTCATCAACCTCATTTCAAGCAGCAAGAGGGCGGCTGCATTTGGCTAAAAAGCTGTAAAAACCCACTGAACAATACCTTCCTTCTCAGCACCGCTGTCTCTGACGTATTTTGTTTTTTATATGAGATTGTCGGCGGGGTTTTTAGCGTAATATCTTTACACATTTAGCAATATGGTTTATTTTCATGTTTGTGTTTTACCCGGCTGCAAGATAAATTCCCTCTTGGTGAAAATGAAAGTTAAAGTTGAAGGTTAAAGTTTAAGGTGCAAGACATTTCTCTTGAGGAGTTGGTGGTGACAAAAACCAAGACAAAAAAGTGTAAATATTAGACTTACAGCACATTTGTTAAGTGGCCAGAAACACGACTTCAGATGAATGCTAATGTTGTTCTGTGACTGCAGGATGTGGAAATAGGTAGCCATTTGCTAATATGTTCACCATTATGTTGATAAGGTGAGAAGTTGTCTTTTTCAGCTTTTTCTGCAGCCCCCCAAGTAGCCAAAAATCAATTAATGCAGCTTTAAAGATGCTTTAATTGACTTTTTTGGCCACTAAGGCAAAGAACACAGACACACAGCCCTGACATATTATCACCTTATGGCTTGATGGTACAACATCCAGTTGACACAGCATGAAAGTTCATTCTTGATCTTGGGATTAGTATCTATAAGTGCCAAATTCCCTCTCTTTTAGCTCTGGTTTGGTCTCCATTGAGAGACTCCTTTCACACTGAATGTAGTCATTTGATTGTTGAAACCGTCCCCTTCTTTTCTGTATGATCAACATTGTTCCATTTCACCACATTAATAAACACATTTATTCAGATTCATCTGTAGCTTTGCGGTGAAGAGATGCAAACACCAACCCACCCATCAAACTGTCAGTCATCACAAAGAATTTCAACCCACTTCACTGAGTTAAAAATGTCTGCAGAGAGCTCTGAACAAACAGGACGCCTCAAATATACAAATGTATATACGCACACACACACACACACACACTCACACATGCACTCGCACACATCAGGGAGTTGAGTCATAGGAGGGGAGGAGTGACTGTCAGAAAGATGGATGGATGAAACAATGAAAATCAATGAACTGTGTGTGTTTATGTGTGTGTGTGTGTGTGTGTGCAAGAGAGAGACATGTTGCATCCATACAAGTGTATATGACAGATGAAGAATTGCAAAGTGAGACAGAAGTGTGTGTGTGTGTGCATGTGTGTGTGTGTGTGTGAGAGAGAGAAAGAGAAAGAACAGAGCCTGAAAATAGGGTGGGCGTGTCTCACTCTTAACAAGTTTTTCTTTTTAATTACCATCGTTTGACCACGGTTTGTTTCCTGGGAACACAGCCAGAAAAACCCTTAATACACTCACACACACTCAGAGGAATACCACATTTGGTGATTGGATGTAGGTGGACTGTGAATTTCCTCTTATTTAAGCTTATAAAAACCATATTCATTCATGTATTTACCACAAAGTTCTTTTCTGCTCGATCCATCAACTTTAATATCTTCCACCCGATTTTCATTTTGTGAAACTTCAGTTTTACGAGTTTTTCTTCATGTTCTTTCTTCTCTGTTTGCATAATCCTGTTGTTAACGGTGTCAGTCTCCCTCTCCCGGGTTCTGTGAGATGTTGGTGAAAGTCAAACCCTGCATTAACACTGAGAGCAACCTGATAACCCAGTTGGCACGAGTCTGTTTGTTTGTTTCCTAAAGAGCCGAGCGATGAGAGAAACTCTGTCGATGTGAGGAGGAAGCCTCAGAAAAACTTTTCATGATCATCAGCTGTCAAATGTCAATTTCAGATTTCTGCCAGTCTACAGCAGTGTTTGCTCAGAGCTAGAATTACCTCTAGACTTAATATGATTTAGGAATTTACCTTTTAGTATTGTGCTGCCAGAGCAAAGTTGAGGCAACACACACAAAACTCCACCTCAAATCAATTTTTTTGAGTATCAAATACTCACTGAACTCCCACAAGGGAGGAAACAACAAACCAAAGACACATTTCTACATTACTTCACATTAGCAACACTTTAGAGCAATGAAAAGGCAATAAAGTGACACAAAACATAATGTAGCTCTATAGGGTGTGGGACAATCTGACGTAAACCAACAATGAACTGATCTACTTACAAGTACTAGATGTGCATCCAAAGCCTGATATATCTTACTCTGCTGTGCCGTAGATCTCCCTTGTTGTCCAAAAACTATTAAAAACACATCAGTGAGCCATATCGTTGCACTGGGTGACATGTTCCTTCATTGCAAGAGTTTGAAACGTCTCCAAAGGCAGTGAGCGCATTTTCAGTGTAGTTCTGTATAAGGTAGACACTACTGCCTATGTGTGGGAACATGGTTACTAAAGTTATTTACAATGTAAAAGGTAGTACGCAGTCAAGAGGTTGTGATAGATAGCACAACCATAGACTGTATAAAAATATGGACGCAGTTACCGTGACGACACCCGTTGATTTCTGAAGAGCGGTTTTGAAGCTCAAAGCGAGCCGCTTCGGCCGTCGCCATCTTGACAGTGTGTGACCCTGCCTAACTCCCAGCCAATCAAAAATGGGCAAAGAGGCGGGCCGAATGGCTGAAACAAGCCACCTAGCGGCTGGCGGACCTGTCACTCAAAGCAGCCATGTCCTTCATTATGCATAACTTTATGGCTTAGTAAAATTTAAAGTTGTCAGTTTTCATGAAAGGGGAAATTTGCTATAGAGACCAAAACCGTTTTTTGTACCAGGCTGTAAACATGTTTATTTCTGCTGTAAAGTTGGGCATTTTAACATGAGGGTCTATGGGGAATGAATCGCTTTTGGAGCCTCAAGTGGCCATACAAGGAACTGCATTGGATACTTCTACTACTACTGCATACTTCCACATTGGCTTCATTTTACAGTCCCGGAGGTTGCTGCTTGAGCACAACAAGCAAACAAAGCTCTGCAGAACTACTCTCCAGCGACTGAAGTTGGAGAAGTTTCTAAACAAACTACTGTGACCATTATCTTCATGGAACATGTCACCCAATGCAGCGGTGTGGCTCATTGATGTGTTTTTAATAGGTTTTGGACTATAACGGAGCTCTGAGGCTCAGAGGAATAAGAAATATCAGGCTTTGGATACACACATAATACTTGTAAGTAGGATCAGTTCATTGTTGGTTTGGCTCTGCACGTGAAATATGTAGATAAGGAGAAATATATAGAAAACCATCAGCCTTAGCCTTTAAATCTCTCATATCAGAGGTGGATGAGTGGTTGATGGTTGTGATATTTCATTAAAGTTTTTATCCTGAACATGTAACACTGGAGGCAAGAACGTCAGCAAAAGGAAGGATTCGGTTAATGACTTTTTTTTCCATGATAATTATGAACCAGCGAGGAAAACCAGACTGAGTACGGTTCATGTTGCCTTAGTCTTCTTTTTTTTCATCATCCATCTTTGCATTTAGAGCTTTAAATTGGTCTCTTACATAACAGGTCAATGAATAATTTTGGGGTTTTGAATCAATAAGTGCTTTTTTTCAGATTTAAATGCGTTTCCTGTAAAGTTAATTTCAGCATCTCTCTCTCTCCCTCGCTCTCTCTCTCTCTTTCCCCCCTTCCTTTTAGTCGTCTCTCTCTCTTTCTCTGATTACTAATTGTGTTTATTCATACAGGAAAACACGCGCACACACAAATGCAGCATTCACAATGACGCACAACGACACACTTGCACACACAAACATACATTTACAGCATTGCATCCTGGCCTATTTATTGTGTGTGCTACTTTTTACACACACACACACACACACACACACACACACAGTCTCATCCCGGTCTATTCACGGTGTGTATTCCTCATTAGCGTTATTCAGAGTTATTATAATGATATGAATGGAGTGGCAGCTGCTGCAGCGATAAGTACTCTTTCCGGCTCATTCGCTTACCCATGTGTGTGTTTTTTGTGGATGTGTGTTATCAAGTGAGGACGAGTATGAGTTTGGGGGTATTTTTTTTTTGTGCATGAGTGGATGGAGAG
This sequence comes from Thunnus maccoyii, assembly GCF_910596095.1. Classification (NCBI taxonomy): domain Eukaryota; kingdom Metazoa; phylum Chordata; class Actinopteri; order Scombriformes; family Scombridae; genus Thunnus; species Thunnus maccoyii. The sequence continues at coordinate 29,789,632 of NC_056536.1, read as the reverse complement.
GAAAGGGGTGAGGAACGAGGGAGCGGGAGAACAATGTTCCTGCAAAAGGTTCGTTATCGCTCCTTCTCTCGCATTCCTTTGCATCTGTCGTCTTTTTTGTTTTTACACCGAGTCGTCCTCTCATTTGGTTTTCTTCACCTGTTTCTCCACAAGATCCTTTTTCATTCATTTTGCCTCTCAAATTAGAAACCCCTCCTCCTCTCACAGCACTCCGCTCCTTCCTTCAGACACGTGCCCCCATTTCTCATCTTCCCTCCCTACCTCCCTACCATCCTGCATCTATCCATCCTTTTATCTCGCCATGTAAAAAATCTAATTCTGTAATTTTTTTTGGGGAGACAGCGTTTACCTCCAGCTGTGATCTGGCCATATTTCAGATGCAGCACAGACAGCCTTGTGGTTGTGAAGGAGCTGCAGCGGGAACGGCTGAACACAACAAGACATGGAGAAAAAAATGCACATAGTTGATTCCAACTGATGTTCTTTTCTGAGATCTTTGTGATCATGCAGGTGAAAGGATATTTCTGTTTTGCTTACAACTCAATGAACATATTTTTGTGGGTTTGGACATCATCTCTATCAGTTATGATCAGTTCGCTTCTATCAGTTATGATCAGTTATGAACTTCTCTTGGTTTTGAACATTTTGCTCCCCAGAATAATAGCTGAGATTATGGAAGATGACAACATACAACTAAGTCTGACAGAACTAGAAATTCAACATGTGTGGAGTGTAGACAAGCCAACAGTTTATCCATATTATATAAACCTTTTTATTTTCAGTTAAACTGTGAGCATCCCCAAAATGTTGCTGATTGAAACTGGTAAACTATGTGTGCACAACTACGATAAAAAAACAGCAGGTCAAAGTTTAACTGGACTAATAAATTATTTTACAGTTCACCTTTGTTTTCTTTTATATAAGTTTGATTAATTCTCTGCAGTCGTATTGGTGAATACAAAGCATAGACCGTATATAAAGATGGACGTAGCAAGGTGTGACATCAACCATTGGTTTGCATCAGAGCCAGTTTGAAACTCAGAGTTGCAGCTGATGGTCAGTGCCATCTTTTCCATGTGGAGCCAGGACCCAAATAAGGAGTTTGTGGTGTTGCCTGTCATGCTCTGGAAACACGCCCGGCTACCTCAGGTGGACACAAATGCTAGCTTACCTGGACTTAGCTACTTTGGCAAAATTATGCTAACATGGCAGGTATCGTTAGCAAGTAACATTAAACGTAATGAAATATTGCAACAACAGTCCGATTCAGTGCGAGATGAATGAACTGTCAATCACATCTGTCAATCAACGCCAACACGACAGACATCAAAGCCGCTATAAGTCTTCAAATCTTAACAATGGCGCAATAATTTCCAAAATGACCACCAGCACACTTATAAGAGGGTCTGAATTTAGCAATTATAACCATAATGACTCTGTGAAAAAGATGATTGACTTAGTATTTCTAGAGAGAAGTTGACACTTTTTGAATGGGAGTCTACTGGAGCATCTAGTGGCTGTTTGTGGTATTGCACTTTAAGGGACTTCCGCATTTACTTCAGCCTCAAGATGTGGTAGTTTACTGCTTGGTACAGTGTTATTATTACTGATACACTATGAACAATACTTGCCAAAATTACAAAAATGAGACCCAAGTTGTAATAAATTGGAATTGAAAAAAACATGCATCATCCAGTTCATTCTGCTTTTCATTGAGTAACTGCCTCCATCCATAATAAGTTGTGCTGTAGGGTGGTATTGTTCAGAATGTTGAATGCTGAGGAGAAGCTGACGGCCAGTGATTTCATTATATAACTGACATCTCTCAAGGTAAGTTCAGTACTAAATAGTATCAGATACGGCCTTATATATGTATACGCATATAACACCAGATGTTAGATATGTATATACAAGGCTGTATCTGATACTTGTATTGAACTCACCTTGAGAGAGTGTGGTTGAATGTCAGTTATATAATAAAATCATTGGAGTTTAGTGTGTATATGATACTGTAACTTGGATTGTACCTCATTTGTATGTCGCTTTGGACAAAAGCACCAAATGAATAAATGTAAATATGCTATTGCCATGACCAATACCTAGTTTTGGTCTGCATGCACCAGACAACTGCTGATTTCAGGAAGTCAGTTGCACCATTTCAAGCAAATGCTCACAAGAGCAAAGCTTGTTGGGCAGATTGTGGTAAAGATATGATTGTGACCACTGATCGGATCAAGTTGGATCCTGTCTGTGTTGACAGTCAGCAGATAAAATCATATAGTGTTGTGTTGTTGATTGATTTTAATCATTAGCCTTCTCATCAAGTTTCTACCCGTCGTTCTCATGATTGTTTTCATCATGTTTGATTTTTTTCGTCTGGAAACTGGAACATCGATATCACATGTGTGAGCAGGAGACTGAAAAACAGTGTGTAAATGGTAGAGAAATGAGAGAATATTACTTCATGATCCAGTTCATCAGGTTTGAGGTCAAAGCCACTGTTCATTTTAAGTTCTCTCTCCTCCACTTCTCTACGCAGTTTATCGTCCTTGTTAACCTCATCTCACCATTCACCATCTTATCCTGATGTAGCATTTTTCCATCGGCATGAATAAGCGAGGCCGACCGTTTATGGTAGAAGTGTTTTTCATCCTTGGCACACACAATCACAAAAGATTTCTGTGTTGTCTCTGGATTTTGAGGGGTTGCCCAGCAACAGATCTTTAATTATGATCTACCTGTCACCCAGTTTGTTGTCATCTTCAACATGTTCTCTCTACTGTCAAGACTTCAATGTCTGTGCACGTTGGTGGAAAAAAAAATGTTATATGTGGGCTGTCTGGTCTCGGTGTGTTGCCATCAGTTAAATTAAGGGTCTCAATACTGGAACGGTATGTTTCTACCACATCTTAAAAGCAATAAAGGTGAGGCAACTTAGACTATTAATGGATAACAACTGACGGATTGGTTCAAGACATCATGTTTGCACACAGTGAAAAGGATGCAACATTAGGTGAGAGGTGGAAGGAGAGGCCTCACATACCCGATAAGTTGATTGATCTGTTACCGCAACCGTCGCTAGTGAGGCATAATGTTCAACATCCAGTTGGCCGGAAAAAACACACAGCGGCACAAATGTGAACAAACATTCAGACCGAAGCAGAACAACACGGCAACACATAGGAGATGAGCAGAGATAATCAGCAGGCTGTTAATGGTTTAATGACATCTTATATCACTGGACTGTGTTTACTGTTGGAACCGAGAGAGATGATTATTGTGTGTGTGCAGGCGTGTGTGTGCGTGTGTGTGTGTGTGTGTGGAGGGTTTAGCTAAAGAGGGATATTTGTTTGTAAAGAGGTGGGTGTCATAAAGATTTAAAACTGTGTGTTAGATCCAAAGATGTTTCACAAATATGCAGATTCTCATCTCATCTCAGTGTGTCTCCAATGTGAAATATGGAACTTAATCTGTCTTCAGCCGTTTTCTTCCTCTTTTTTTTTTTTTTTTTTGAAAGAACCAAATCACTCCATGAAGCCACGAGAACGCCTCCGCTAATCCTGGCTGAACATTTCACGAGTTTGTTTCCAAAATGAAACCGAAAAGAAAGTGAAAAAAGCGACACCTGCTGAATAACAACAAAAAACTTATTGTAACACACACATTCAGTAAGGGGATAGGTGTGAAAACTTCAAGCCCGACATTTAATTTATTTATGGAACCACAAAACACACGATAACATGTTAGAGTGAGAAAAAAATATCTCACACATGGTCACAATATGTTAAACGACTGATACAAAAACATGAACATAAAAATAATTTCATCAGTACAAACTCACTCAAAGGTTCAACTTATTCATCCATAAAAGCATGAAAATTACAACTAATGCTTACTATCAAAATGCAGGAAATAAATTCCCACATGTAAACCATCAAAATAAATGCATCTAAACAATATCAAAGTAAAATAGGTTGAAATCCCAATTTACTGTTGTATTTCCTGTTGGAATAAAGAGACAGAATACTGAGAGAGAACAGAGTAAGTTATTAATGTTAGCTCTTTAATACAGAGGCCAAGCTGGGCCTATCTCTGCCTTAATTTGTATTGTTCTGTTAAATGCTTCATAACACCACATGAGAACATCAGAGCTCCACAGATAAACTAGATAGATAATGGCTTAAACTGTACCATTAAATGTATTAACTTTAATCTTTTATCATTTCCATGTATATGAGGGGGCAGTAAACACACAGATATCTTGAAAATAAAAGAGAAAATAAAATTTTACATGACATCACATAATAATAATAATAACAACAATAATAGCTCGGCAAACCTCCAGAGACGGACCTCTAGAGACCAATCGTCAGCTCCTCGCGTGTAAGCCGGAGCTCGGCTACAAACGGCGAGGGAGGCTGTGCCAGCTCTGCCAGCCAGAGTGATTTGGGAATACAAGTACACTGTGCATCTCTCACGTCACTGCAGCCTGCCAGGCTACAGTGACACGAGAGATGTACAGTGCATTTTATATTCTGGAGGCCGTGGACACCGGTCAGAAAAGCAGAAATGCCAAACTACCCACACAACCCCTACATCTACTGATTTCATTCAAATAACTTTTCAGCTATTCAGAGGCCTTTTGCTCATGCATCACCAATGTATAAGTTTATAATTAATATGTATTATTATTATTACACTCCTTGTTATGAACCTAATGTAATAAGCTAATGTTCTCCTGTGGTTTGGTGCAGATTATCTCAAGATACAAGCATCAAACACACATACACACCTGCGCACAAAATCATTACCATTCTGTCTCATCACTTATAGTTATCTGATCGCTGAAAATTAATGAACTGCAGCAGGTGTGAACAAACTTTTATTTATAGCCATCCAATAAACTTTTGTGACATTTCAGACTTGTACACTTTCTCCCCGACGCCCAGATGCTGCAGGTTCAGGTTGGTGAGGATTTATTTGAGGTGAATGTAAATGAGAAGCAGATCTCAATGTTGGCTGAAATGTGGGTCAGTATCCATGGCGACTGTTTTAGGGAAGAAAAAAAAAAAAAAAATGACATTTCGTGATGCTTAAAGTGTTGCTGAACTGGGTGGGTGCGAGTTTGGGTTTCTGTGTGTGTGTATGAGAACCTCTTCTTCTTTTAAATATGATATCAGGATGCTGCAGATGTGTCTATTTATGCTGTGTATATTGTATAGATGTATTCATTTGAGTGTTGTTGAGGTATTTAAGGTGCTGTATCTTCATCTGTGTGCTCATCTCCATAGTTGTATTTTAATATTAATGGACACAATGAAAATGTGCCGAGAAGTGTGTTTCGAGATAAGAAATGTGACTACAGTTTGAATACAACAGTCTTCCTGAGTGTATATTTACATATTTAACACATCATCCATCTGCTTTCAAACGGTCTCCCTCTGGTGCTGCTGAGCATTAGCCTCAGAACGATTAATTGACTGTTTCCTCTTCTTCACTCTTGCATCTTTTATAGCCTCATTCAAGACTCATACCAGTTTTTTTTTTTGTTTTTTTTTTCTGGTAGTCTCATCTCTTTTATTACTCATCATTAGAAAAGTCTGCTTCAGGCTGGTTGTGTTTTTGACACCTGTTGTGCTGCGGTGCGTTCACGGTCTGTGGGAATGTAGATTTTAGAAGGGGAAACCAAATTTATATAATGCTTCTTAAAAAAAAACATGTTGTTGTTTGTTTTAAAGGTTTAATGCAGTGAATTAGGCTGTTCGGTAGCTGAGTTTTTTTTTATATTTCTGGAGCTTCCTACAAGCACTTGAAGGCACCACATATGCATATACCCTTACAGATTTTGGTTTCAGTTAAATGCTAATGAAGTGACACATTTTTTCCCCAACCTTACTACTATAATAATAAAACATTTTATTTATACAGCGCTTTTAAAGGCACTCAAAGATACTTTACATAGATAAACAAATAGGCAAAAATAAGTTACACACAACAACAACAACAACAACGACAGAGCAGCAGGAAAGACCCAGTATTAAAAGTCAAAAACAAATGCAGACAAATAGAATAACAGAGAATATATCATAATAAGACAAAAAAGACATACTGTCATTTAAAAGTATCACAGTAAGGGTTGAGTGTTAGTTAAAAGCAGCTTTAAAAAGGTGAATTTTGAGAGTTTTGAGTGCCTAAACATAACCTTAAACATTAATATTGCTTTAGTTGCTACGAGTGTTGTCAGTGAACGTTTTGCAAATACACTCATTAAAAATGTCTCCTCATTATGTTGTTGAGAAATGTAATTCAGGTGGCAAAATGTGTTTATGAAGCGGCTTCATGAAGCCGGCTGGAATACGAACACATTTTCCGCTTAAGTGGAAACATTTTGAACTTGAACTTTAGGCTGAGTACCACAGGCAGGGTAGGGATAGGGTAGGAAAGTGTTGAAATAACGTAATAATATATTGTTGGTTTTGGTCATTTCATGGGAGAAATAAGAATGAAAATAGAAAATAGAATGATGCTAAAATCACCGCAGTTGTAAGAAAAAAGTGCTCACTAAAAGCACTCTTAGTTTTTCACAACAGGGTTAACAAAGAGATGTAGTCGAATCTGAGCATGCAAATTTTCTGGACCAAAGGGGGAAAAAAATAGAAGGAAATTGAAAGTGGACATTCATTCTTACACGTCTTCTAGACATTTAACCAAACTGGACAGATCAGATTTCCTTATGAAAAAGCTGTTTTCAGGGGGAGAAATATATATATTTTTTGCTGTTTCTTGAATATTTTCAGTATTTTCTTCTCAGTTACTGGATGTTTTGGATTTAAAATCTCTAAGGGAAGCTTTTTTTTCATTCCTGCATTTTTAAAAAACTGTACTGATTGGCCTGAGGGGGCGCCACAATTACTGGTTTAATTGACATTATGTCGAGCAGTTTATCTGAAACTTCAGAATGTCTTTAGCCTCGTTCTGACTTCCTTCCGGCTTTCCTAAAGCTGCTCTGATTGGCCTGAGGGTGGCGCTGCGTTTGTTTACTCGTTACTGATTGGCCCAAGGGTTGCCTGCATCATTCGCAGGGGACGAAATGTTTATTCTGACACACACACACACACACACACACACACACACACACACACACAAATATGCATTGCAAAACACTCACACTTCCCCTAACACACACACACACACACACACAACACACTATTTCTTCTTCTCCCTGGATTTCTACTGGCTTAAAATAACACTTCTCCTCTCTTTCGCTCACATACACACACACACACACACTCTCTCCTAACACACACACACACATACACACGCACACACACACAGAAACTGACACACAGCTCAGTTGAGTGGCTATGTGGGACAGCAGCTTGGGGATAGACAACTGATTCACTTTGAGTGGCACATGGATATTTATAGCTGACGTGTATGTGTGTGTCTGTGTGTGTGTGTGTGTGTGTGTGTGTGTGCGTGTGTGTATATGTGTGCATGAGACAGCAGGTGATGGGTGCTGACCCAATATGAGCTGTATATTTCAGTGTATACTTTATGAGTGTCTGTGTCAGTTTTTACATCTTTGTCTATGACAAGTAAATGTATTTCCAAAGAGTGTTTGTGTGTGTGTGTGTGTGTGTGAGAGAGAGAGAGAGATAGATAGAGAGAGAGATAGACAGACATAGAGAGAGAGAGAAAGAGAAACAGCAAACAGCCAGGTGATCAGCAGTGAGTATGCTCAAATGTCTCTCTGTTTGTTTCCGTGGCGCCTCATATTCGTGTGTAACCATGGTAGCGGCGTGTTGGGAAAAGCTATATTGGACAGTGAGTCCTAGACACCACACACACGCACGCAAGCACACACACACACACACACACACACACGACAGTTTCTGATTGGTGAGCAACCTACCATTTTTATTTCTTCTTCTGTCTGAACGGCCTCTGTACGTCATTTTCAGCAGCAAAACACTTCAACCTGCAGTCACATCATTTTAAACAAATCTACTAGTTTTTTTAGTGCAATCTAATGAAAAAAAAAAAAAAAAAATGGGTGTGTTCACAATGCAGTAACCACCATAGTGGTGATAATGCTGAAGTCTTCTAAGCTGCAGCTCAACTAGATGCTGCTCCAGGAAAACATGAGCGACCCGCCTCCAAGCAGGTTGCAGTGACGTCTCGCTGGCAGGGTCGACGACGGCCGACCCGTGATGACACCCTTCTCCCCCTCAAACAAGCCAGTGTTACGAGACTGAAGAGAAGGCTTTATGCATCCTTAACGTTAGCATACAGAAGCTCCAGGTTGTCCTCTCTGGTTGGACATCTCACATACTGGGTGAAGTTGGGCAGGGTTGTTGCCATGATGACACGGTTGAAGTCACCTGAGACTGTGATGAGGGCGCTGTGGTGTTTAGAGTCGAGCTATGTGTCAATGACGTAACACACCGACGTCGGCTTGGTAGAGGGGGAATGTAAACAGCCACCACAATGTCATGTGAAATTTCCCTGGGCAAATAATATGTCCGGAGCAACAGATACGTTCCGTGATCGTAATGTGACCAGGATTGCACCATCTGTTTTTAAGTACAACAGCAAGGCCGCCGCCTTTATGCTTACCGCTCTCAGTGCAATCCGTGTCAGCCCGAACAGTGTGAAAGCCATCAATGAAAACGTTGCGGTCAGGGATATCCTGGTGTAGCCATGTTTCAGTAAAGCACATGATACTACACTACCAGAGCTCCCTCTGACACCTGGCTAGCGCCATTAGCTTGTCCATCTTATTCACCAGCAATCTCATCATGCTGAGAGAGGGGAGATATGGCTTATATCTCCTTCTCTCCCACAATGCCTCTGCCTTGACCCTTATCCCGTCATCCCTGAAACTTTCTCCTAATCTCCTCTGGGATTTGGTGAGTTTGGCGGGCCATGCCGTTCAAGAACAAGATAGAAAGAGATATTCAGGAAAAAGTGTGAAAAAAACAAGAGTAGCTGCAACAAGTGGCCGTCCTGGTCGACGCCTGTGTACTAATACCGCCTGTGCATTAATAACTCTTTCTTTTACAAACCGTGGTAACTTCTAGCTAGATTATCAGGATAGATTGGTGCATAGAAATACCTGACATCACCTTTTCCCCACACAGCCATGTCCACTTCAAACCAGTCAGAAGAGCCTAGACAAAAACACAAATACAGAAATAACCAGTGTGGTTCCAACTTCCCAGCAAATGTCGTGTCCCTGACCAAAAATAGTTCCAGTCAGACGCCAAAAACAGCAACATGCACATAAAACATAAATCATGAAACTCAAGTAAAGTTGCTTTTTTAGCAGACATCTGCACATATTTGGAATAGCAATATGTATGTGTAAGTGTCAATTTCTGCTTCTACTGAATATCAGGTCTGGTTTTGGTTTGAACTGTGGTGAGCAGACTGTTGCAAACTGTTGTGTCGTCCTTTTTAACGTTCAATAAAGCTCCACTAGGACCTTACTTCAAAAACACTTTGAATACTTCTCAAGGTTTTGTTGTGCAACACATCTATGAGTGTTGTGTTTTGTATTTTACCTAAAAAAACCCTGTTTTTTATTCTTTACCTGCTTGATTGTCCAAGGGGGACGTCATCTCCCCGTAGAATCAACATCATTGTGCATTACATGTTTAGCAATGATGTGAGCTTTATCTGGATTAATAAAAGTTATGAAGGGTTTATTCTTGAGTTACATATTTTCATCATGGATGTATTATCTTCATACTTTGGGTAATTCAAGTTTGATATGAGCGGAGCACCACCCTGTCTTGCAAGAATACACGTAGTTCACTACGAGAGTTGAAAGCTGAGGATGAACTGCTCGCTGAGTTTGAAAAGCAAGATGAGGACAGAAACGGTGCAGAAATAATGCTGTTGAGTAAGTTTGCTTTTACGTAGGTATATATTTTCTATAATGCTCATGATGATGAAGAGTTCAGTGATTTAGAGCCTCTATTTTTCTCACAGAGTTCAGACGAGGACTGTTGGCAGCTGTTTACATCCTGGGGTTAGCATTATCATTAGCCTGCAGCGCTCGATGGAAACTGGAGAAAAGTGCATCACATGGAAATAAGAGTTAAGAATTCAAATTGATACATTATCTAATGGTCAAATAAACAAACATCATGCAAACATATGCATAAAATTACATATACATACACGCATGCAAACATACTGTACAAACATGTTGTGTTCATTTAAGAAAATGCTTGAATGAAAAGGTCTGTAGTTTGGTTTTTAAAGAACACAGTGTTGGAGCAAGTCTAAGTTCAGCAGGCAAACTGTTCCTTTCTTTAGGTGCATAAATACTAAATGTCATCTTACCAGACTTTGAAAGTGCTCTAGGCACATGGAGGAGTTTTCCACCTTGTGACTGGAGAGATCTGCTGGGGTTATAAACTGACAGCATATCTGAAATGTACTGTGGAGCCAGACCAACAAGTGCTTTGCAAACCCAAAGAAGGATTTTGAATTGTATTCTTAAAATGAAAGGTAGCAATGTTCCAGAGGACTGGAGTTATATGGTCAGATGTTTTTCTCCTGGTTAAAACTCATGTGGCTGAGTTCTGGATAGATTGTGATCTATGGATTGTTTTGTTTGGAAGATCCATGAACACAGAGTTGCAATAATCCAGCCTGCTCATGACAAATGCATGCATGAGTTTCTCTGAGTCAGATTGAGAAAGAAAGCCTCTGATTCTGGAAATGTTTCTGAGTTGGAAAAAGGCAACCTTGGTGATGCTGTTAATATGATCCTTAATGCTAAGTTCACCATCATTGGTTACGCCTAGGTTTTTAATCTGGTCTCTTGTTTTTGGTGATCTAGACTCCAGGTACTTGCAGACAAATTGCCTCTGGGCTTTTCTCCCTGTTCTGCTGTAGGAAGTTTGCTGTCATCCAGTGGCATCATGATGATTGATTGATGATTATTATCAGGATTATCTTGAAAGTGACACGTTGTTAAGATGTATAACAGATGTCCGGGTCAGACAGGATGTTGATTAGACCATTTCAGTGTGTGTAGCATATCAAATTGTTAATCTGGACGTATAAAGCCACAGAATGTACACTGTATACATAAACTTTAGCAGAATAGCTGAATAGGCCCATTCGTGGTGACGACATATTTCAACAACTGATGTCCAGGTAACGTCCTGGATGTCGGCACAAACTTGAACCGTAATGGGACGCCTTGATTGGACGCTCAAACAACGGTAATTCAACCTCTCAATGTTTGCTGGGTTTGGCCTACAAAATCCCCCAACAAGATGCATGAATTTAAGCTGTCTGTTTCTTGAAAGACAGATGCTTCTTCATTCTGAGAGACTGACACCAAAATCTGACATTTACTGTTGATGTTTTAGATCTCTGAACCATTTCCCCCTGTCAGAAACCGTCACTGTAACTGCTGGAAAACTCTGAATACCAGCAGTGTTCAATAAAACAAACTGAGGCGAGGTTGAGCACAAAAAGCTGATTCAATAACAGAGTTTAGGTGCTTTCAGGTAAAATTCCCTCCGTGAGGATTTAATGATTATCAGTGTGTGTTTGTTTTGGGGGAAAAACTGTGAGAGAGCCAAGAAAAATTAAACATATTTAAAGATTAGAGCAGGTTTATATAATCAAACACTTTCAGCATTAAGACTACGTTTGTGAAAGACAAATTAGCATCATGGTTTAAATCTTACTTTTAAAAAAAACAGCTTTTTTATTTAAAGTAATTTGTCTTGCTTTCTTATTCCCCAACTCTTAATTTAATGCTTTATCTTTTTAATTCTTTTGGACCCATGTGAGATTAATTTAATTTATTTAGTTCCATTCCTTCTCCTTTCATGTGATGCACTTTGTACACTCAGCTTTTAGATAAATGCGATTAAAAAGGAAAAAAAAAAAAAAAGGACTATTACAGCAGCCCTAAGCTCGAGTAACGCCACGCTCAGCTCAGTGAGCCGCAGAGGCTGGACGTGCTGAACGGGAGCAGCGGTTATGACTGCTGAGATTTTTTAGGTTGACCCTCAGCTGCAGGAGGCCGAGCAGAAATTCAGTTTCCTACTGTGATCAAATGTTCTGAAAGTAACGACCTTCAAAATCTGTGGAGATATGAAGAGGAGAGAGGGAGGGACAGCGCCCTGTTCCAACAAGATTATATGATATTACGTCATTATACCTAAAACAAAGATAATAAAAAGAAAAGAAAGAAAAGAAAGACAGATGGAAAAGACAGAAAGAAAAGAAAGACAGATGGAAAAGACAGAAAAAAGACTGGAAAGACAGATCACTAAGGCAAGATTTCAGATTTATCTTGCACCTAAAGCAAAGTGGAGAAAGATAATAGAAAAGAAAGAATCAAAGAAAGAAAGATGGAAAAGAAGAATGGAGGAGGAGATAGTAAATAGAAAGAAAAAGACAAAAAAAGTTTCCAGATAATGATGCTAATTTCTGTTTTGGAGGGTTATTTTGTGTTATTTTGTCCCCAACCAATCAGTCTACGCCATTTTCAGTCAACAGAAAATCTCCAGTTACGGTTGCAAGGAGCAGTTAAAGGAGCATTTCACAGATTCTCTCAGATCAGTTAACTGATTATAGTGAGTACAGCAGTAAAAAAAAAACTGCTTCTGAAGGACTTCAAGATTTCAAATCTAATTTATAACAGGATACTTGAGTAAGTACAGTCTAACAAAAGATGTTCTAGAAATGCATTGTGGGAAGTAGGAGCTTGACTCAGACTAGAGACTGAAGACAGATTTATGGTCGATGCAGGTGTTTTGACAGCAGAAGAACCTGTGGCGTAATTTTTTATTTATTAGGGTAATCAGAAGTGAAGTCTTTATAACATAACGTAACATATAATAACTGTCACTATGAGGTTTTAGAACATTAAAGACCATTATTTATGTTACCTTTTTTAGGTCTTCTTTATACCAATAAAACAAAGGCAACTCCTTTGAACAATTGTCGCCTCAACCTAGTATTTTACTTTGAAATCTAGTTGGCCAAATGTGCTCCCAACTAAACTCAGCTTTTTTCCAAATCCAAAAGTTATGTAAGCTCATGTTAGTTATTGACTTTAAGGTCAATAACTCTGACTTCAAGGTCAAGTTGGCTCAGCTCACACTCAACTCATGTTAGTTATTGACTCTTAACTTCAAGGTCAAGTCGGTCCAACTTTTCTGCGAGTTAAAATATTCAGTTAACTGAACGTATTTAGTCGTTGGATCGAGTCAATACATATCGATCACATCAACAAAAACAGTTCAATGAAACACTTGAATTTATCATTTGAACTTTAGTCTAAAAAGCAAAACATCTACTTCAATAAAACAAATTTCCAGGTTGATAAAAAGCCCAGTTTCACAAAGCTCAGATGCAAATTATTCCTTTATTGAATTTTTTTTATCTCCACTCTTTTTTTTATTAGCATTAAAAGAGCAAATTTGCAAAACCTTCAGGTAGTAGTACATTTAAGCTATGAAACCTCTGCAGGATGTTTCGGCCTCCGCTGCATCGATTTTGGACCGTTCTCTTTCCAATCTGTCTCTAACAATCCCCCCCGAATGAATTGAAGTGGCAAACTAAATTACTGAAGTGCCCCTTTTAACTTTTGTTTCAATTAGTTGAAGATAAGTTCATTTAGGAGCTATTTCTGTAAGCTGACTTCCAATAACCTGTACAGCTCTATCGATCATGTCCAAACTTTTTTTTATTTTTTTTTCTGTCGCCGTTTTTCCGTCACCGGAGACGACGTGTCCGTTCTTTACCTTACAAAGGATTAAATCTACCGAGCTTTGATTGGCTCGCTTCTATTCAGGGTAAAGAGCTGTCAATGAGACCTATTTGAATCCTATTCAGAGCTCTGGGATCTGGCTAAAAGAAAGATGGAAGGAAGCAAAAAAACAGCCAAAGAAACGAGAGAGAAGAATAAAGGATGATGAATGAAAGGAGACAAATAAAAAGAGGGAAAATAGAAAAGGGGAACGACAGAAAGTATCTGACTTGCAGCATCCATCTCTCTTTCACAGCCCCATTATCATTTATTCCTCTCTCTCCGTAATAAATATCTTTCCCGCTCCATCCATCCATCCTGAGCTCTCTCTCTCTCTCTCTCTCTCTCTCTCTGATTGTTCCATAAACAGTGATTGATCAGCGCAGGCAGCGGCCCACTGATCATCTCCTCCTCCATTCCTCTTTTCTCTCTCCCTCCATTACCTTTTCTTCTCTCCCTTCATTACCTTTTCTTTTCGCCATAAATCTCACCTCTCCTCGCCTCCCCCCTTTTCCCCCCTCTCCTCGTCTCCCCTACTGTTCCTCCTCACCTCTTCTCACCTCTCTTTATCACCTCCTCACCTTTTTTCTTTACGTTTTTTTTTTGTCCTTACAGCCTCTTCGTGCTTTTGTCCTCCTTCCTCCTCTTCTTTCTTCTCCCTCCTTTGCCTCTGAGATCATCTCCTCTTCATTTTTTTTTCTCTCACTTCTCACTCGTTTCCTCTGTGTTGCCTTTGAGTTACTGTTTCCTTATTTCGTTTTCTCCAAACTCTATTATTCATTCTTTTCCCCAAATCCTCTCCTGTGTTTTTCTTTCTTTTTGTCAATGTTCCTCATTCTTCCTATTTTCTCTCTTCTCCCTCTTCCTCTCCTTCCTTAGCTCCCTTCTTGTTTTTTTACTTTCTTCTTCTTCTCCTCTTTGCATTCTTTCCTCCTCATTAACCTCTTTCGATTACTTTCCCCCATAACCTGTATATCTCCCTCTCCTCCCTTCTGCTCCTGTTTCCTCATCCTCCTCCTCTTCTTCCTCCTCCTTGTTTTCTCCTTGAAGTCGTTACACAGCAGAAGGATGGCTCTGGATTTTTGACGGATGTGTGTGTGTGTGTGTGTGAGAGAGACAGAGAGAGAGAGAGAGAGAGAAAGCAGCGGAGAGATGAAAGATCAAACTTGAGCCCTTGAGTTAAGTGATAACATCACCCGCTTCACACACACACGCACACACACAATTCCCAATTAAACACTTCAGCGCTCAGCGTGATCTTATCTGATCAGCAGCTTGGCAGCTTTAGCAGCAGCGATCAATGCTCGTCACCTCTGTCATGCACACACACACACACACGCACGCACACACACACACACACACGCACGCACACACGCGTAGAACACACAAAACATCATGTCCTCTCTTGCCGTCACTTTCCCTCCGTCTTTCTTTCACTTTCTCCTCCTTCTCGTCTTCTCTGCTTTTACTGTTTTATACATTTCCCCCCCTCTCTCCTTCCCTCTTCTCCTTTTCTTTTTCTTTCCTCCCATCACACATAATCTCATACAGACAGCATGACGTTTCTCTCCCTCTCCTCCTCTCATCTTGCCTCTTCCTTTCCTTTCCAGCTTGGTTCTTCTTCTTCTCTCTGTATTTTTTCTGCGCCTCTGCATCTCCTTCTTTGCCTTTTCTTCCCTTTTTTTTTTTTTTTACTGTCTCTCCTCCCCTCACTCTCTCTCTCCATAATCTCACATCCTCTTCTCTGCGCTGGGTTTCTCAGTGTGGCAGTCTAAGTAGGTCGGTGTTGACAGCTGAGCTCTACACAGACAGAGAGGAAACATTATTTCTGCTCTGTGTGGGCTTCCATAGAAACGCTCACTCACTGTTTGTTTCTCAACCTCGCTGCTCTCTACAGACGCGGTATACAGATCTATGGCCAGATCTAAATCCCCCCCCCCCCTAAAAACCAGACGTCCCTATGAACTATATCAGGTCCACACTTTGTAGCCCACATCAGCCTGACCTCTACGGGTCTTGACATCTATGCAACAGTTTGCAGGGACCTAACAGGACCTGTCTTTAATGTGTACTCCAATGTCACATACAGTGTCTTAGTGGGGTCTGCAGGACCACAACAGCAACACTTTTTTTGTTTTACAGGATCAGTATAGTCTGATAAAAGAAGCAACTCACATTGCACTACATCTGTATCCAGCCAATCAAAATGCAGCAACACATCTGTCATGTCAGAGTCTGTTACTTAAAGGATATTGCTGGCGATTTCCTATATTTTTCTTACTCCCAACAAATCTCATGTGCAGAGCCAAACCAACAATGAACTACTTACAAGTATTGTGTTTGTTTCCAAAGCCTGATAAATCTTAATCTCTCTGTGCCGTAGACCTCTGTTGTTGTCCAAAAACTATTAAAAACATGAGTCAGGTGACATGTTCCTTCACCACGAAGAGTTTTGTCACGTTAATTTGTTTAGAAACGGCTCCAAAAACTAATAACAGTGATCACGTTTTCAGTCTCCAGAGAGTAGTTCTGTGTAAGGCGGACGCTACTGAGCATGTGCGGGAACAAGGTTCTGTTTACAGAGCTTCACCAGCTTGTTGTGCTTCATATCACAACCTCATATCACATCTTATTTGGGGAACTCATTGAAAGGACAGATTTTGTGTTTTTTCTTGGGAGCACAGTCTCTGTAAGTCAGTTTGCAAGCAATATGCAGGCTGGAAAATGAGGGTGAATTTAGAGAGCTGCCAGATAAGAAAAATAACCTAAAAATTGTGCACACTACATATACAGTAATGCCAAGTGTTTAGTGAACAGTTTACATAGTATGGATGCACTGCGAGTTCCAAACTAAAACCATTTAAATGTTTATCGACACATTTAAAAGCAGAGCAGTAACACAGCAGCAGAAACGGCAGATAAGATAGATGTTTGTGAGTGTTTATTTATCTCCATGTATAAATGGACCTGTATGGGATTATATTTGGTTGTGTGTCTGTCTTCATATATGTGTGTGTGTGTTGCAGAGTGGAGTAGAGCCCAGGGCTGTCCTGTGTGTATTCAATGTGTTTAATTTTGAGCTTTTTGACAGCTGCATTATTCACTGACTAGCAGGAGGCTGACTGTTCTAACCTCCAACCACCCACTGCAGGAGGCTTTTCATCTCTGCTGGGGGGGGAAACTGCTCGTGCTGCCGTGATGCTGATACAGTAACGTATGCTTGTGTGGCTCCATATCACCAATGCATTTTTAAATATTCACTAAACTTAAACTGCTTTATGTGATTGTATGAGACAAACGTACCATAAATAACAAAGTACGGCTGCAAACACGTCCCAATCCCCTTACTAATTAATTTGTACGTTTGCCTAATTTGTCTGAATTAAATGTTCACATCATTTGGTGTGTTATGTGCACACGAGAGACAAAGTGAAACTTAACCATGTATCAATTGGCTCCAGTGCTGCATGCTAACTGTAAAGCATATATTACAACTCAATACAGGAGTGTGTCCCAACACCATTTTATATGCTAACATTTAAAGGTATATACTATATAGGCCCACTAGAGGGGATATTAGGGATTAAAACAACAAAAAACCTTAAATGCATGACTGTAAATTATGAAAAAGAGCAGCTTTATGACTTGTATTTGTATGGATGTGTTATAATGTAATTCATAAATAGGAAAACTTGAATCCAGGCTCCAAGATCAGGCTTTGGCACCATGTATGGTTTAGGTTTATATGTAGGTTTTCAACACATTTAAAAAATCATTTGCCACAATATCAGAACAAAACAATATTTGCTTAAAAGGCTGACATGCTAATATGAAAAAATGGTAAACATGCTTAAAATCACCATTGTGAGCAGCTAGCATCAGCACGGTAGCACCCTAATGTGAACATGCTTAAAGGTTCATGCTAATGCCAGCATCATGCTAATGTTGGCATGCTAACATCAGCAGTCAGCTCAAAGAAAGTGGAGATAAAGTACAGTTTGACAATAGTTGTGCCAGTGTAGAACTTTCAGAAACCAAAGAAACCAACATTTATGCTACAAGAGAGAACGTGAACAAGGTCTCTCATGTCAAAGTCAATTTGTTGACCCAACCATCCACCCTAACGTCCTCCGTAAACGATTGTGTGGCACTAATAAAAATGTAATGCTACTTCCACCTTTGCTACTCAGAGGATATTCACCAGACAAAGATGGTGCTTGTCAGGTTAGCATAAACATGAACAAACAAGAGATGCTGGTGTTTTTCTTGTTGAGGACAGTCTTTTGTTTCAGCCTCACTGGGCCACTAGCATGGTTACAAATTTGACTTGTAGTATAGTTTTAAAAGAGCTTACACCAATTTTGCATTAGCCTTTTATAATCAAACTGTTTTATATATCATTATCAGAATCATGATGGATCATTGAAAAAAGGATCAAAATGGATGCAGCAGAACCAGAGACATCATCTTTTTATGATTCTGTGCTGGCGATAGCCGTAGCTGGACGCATTATGTTTTTTGGTTGTCTATGTGTCCATTCAACCGTCAGTCCGTCCCATTCTCATGAATGCAATATCTCTGGAACGCCTTGAGGGAATTTCTTCAAATTTGGCACAAATGTCCACTTGAACTCAAGGATGAACTGATTAGACTTTGGTGGTCAAAGGTCACTGTGACCTTTTTTTGGCCATAATTCAAGAATTCATACACCAATTACGTAAAAGTTTCACACAAATGTTTAATAGGATAAAATGATGAAATGATGACATTTTATATCCAATTAATAAAAGGTCAACTTCACTGTGACATCATAATATTCTGCAAAAACACTTTTCTGGCCATTATTCAACGCCATATCTCAGGAACACAAGGGGAGATTGTGACCATATTTTACATTTTGGTCGGATACTGATTTGGTGACACTAATCTTGGGTGCCCACCTTGAAACCGTGGTGATTGGTTGAAGATGAGTGTGAATCATCCACATTTTAGAATTTGTAGTTTCTTTGCAGCAACATCCATATCTGAAGCTTTCGCTACAACTTGTGTTCTCTCAGAATCAGCTTTATTGGTCAAGTATGTGAACACATACAAGGGAGATACACCTTTTATTAAATTCCTTCAAAGTCTTCGCTACAAATATGATGAGTCTGGACAGACATGGATGTAAACAGCAACTTGACTGGTTGGCAGAGGCATATACCTGTGAGGCTGTATATCTAGTTTTTTCCATGCATTCTTCTTCCTTGTCAAAATCTGGCGCCTACATTACCCATAAGGCAACTTGACTGCTGACAGCCCAGTAAGAGATTCAGATGTGCTTTGCTAGAAACAGCTGATGTAGCCCGGAGCTGTTAGCCTCCAGGATGGAAGGATGTGTGCACATAATAGTAAAAGTAGACTGTCATGGTTACAAAACTTTTTCTAACTTCAGCTTGGCAGCATCCATGCAGCAGACTAAACATAGCGCCATATAACCCAGAGCGAGCTGCTGGTCTGAGGCCACGTTCTGAGGAAAGGAAGTGAAACGAAAAACGCCACATCTTCCAGCCGGCCTGGAACACAGCCAAACGCTCCGCAACATTTATTTATATATTTATTGCACAACAGCTTCCAATGTGACTCAGCCAATCAAAAAAGGGGAACCAGCACTGTGTGTTTCATAAGAGGCATTTGATCATGGAGTGTGTACTGTATGAACACACACACACACGCACACATACAGAGGCAATAAATGCCACTGATTGCTGGCGTGATAATGAGCAGGTTGAGAGTCTCTTCAGACAAGTAATGAAGGTTAAAGAGCGCTCAGTTTCTTTTTCTCTCTGTCTTCTGTTAACTGCTTAAAGATTTGCAGGATATATAGAAATTTGCTGTGTGTGTGTGTGTGTGTGTGTGTGTGTGAGTGAAGCTAATAGATCAGCAGCTCGTTAAAAGCCTGGTGCTGGTACCAATTTATCGCCGTGGAGACTGACGAGAAGGCGGGTCAGAATTCCAGTCGAGTCTTTGATCAAATGCAGAGAAGAGTTATTAATAAACACTAGTTTTCCTCTCTTCTCCCTCTTGTTTCTATTTCCTACAGTCGTTACCCCGCTCCCCTTTCTCTCTCAACTCATTTTCTTTGTGAGTGGATGGAGGATTTACAGTAATGGCCTGACTGTCAGTGATGTCACTGTGGTTAAGATGTAGAGTTATGGCATCAGGAACCATACAGGAATGTGATTAGTGTCATATCCGGTAGATATAAAATCAATCAATGATTTAATATTCCTGGTGGCCTCCTGGTGCCAATTACTCACTCACTATTATCATTGTTGTTATTATTACTCTCATTTGTTCCTTCAGGTAAACAAATCATTAATTACTACTGACTCTAATATATGTTTCCTGACCTTTGTTTATTGCCTCGCATTGCGTCTTCAGATCAATTTCAAGTCAATGAGCCGTAATGATGAGACATTAGCAGCCTGTAAATTGATGCCTTAGCAGGGACAATGACTTTTATAATAACGATCATAATTATAAAAAAGGAAATGCTCACAAGTCATCATTTAAAGTGTTGGACAGTCTGTTAATAATAACAAGATAACTTTTTTACAGCCACATGATGTCTTCTTATTTGGCTGTTTGGTTTATAGGAAGTGGTTACATCCACTGTAATACCATTACATTCAAAAAATATGTATATATATGGCTCACAGAAGGAAAATCACATGGTCAAAAGTATGTGCACAACTGAAGATTATGACTATATGTGATTGTTGTACATCTCATTCTAAAACCATGGCCATGAATCTCTACTGGTTTCAGCCTTTCCACAAGCTTTCCGAACCCGGAAGCAGGGATTTGCTCCCATTCAGCCACAAGACCAATCACTGATGTTGGGAGATAAGGCCTGGCTTGCAGTCAGCATTCCAGTTCATCTTAAAAGAAGTGTGTGTCAAGTTCTTCCACACCAAACTGGGAAAACCATTTCTTCACGGACCTGGCTTTTTGTTGCACGAGGGCATTGCTATGTTGGAACAGGAAAAGGGGCTCTCTTTCTTAAGTCTGTTACATGGTTCGTGTATCTTTCTGTTCTTGCACATGCATCCGCAAACCTCTGCAATTATGCAATAATTTAAAATGTTGCAGTCTGCAGCAGAAGATCACAGCAGCACACATTAATTGTTGTGGACAGTGTGCACACAGCCGCAGAGGAGATGGCAGGGGGTTTGGTGCGTGGATGCTGAGACATTCTTGACGTGCTGTAATAACATCACACTGCGACCACCTTTGCTCCTGGCAGACAACAGTCATAATAAGCAATTAGTTGTAAAATGATTATAAAATTAAATGTAAATGTGACGCCTGAAAACTCAGCTCCTCTGCGAACACCTCGACACTTTAGCCCCTTTAACCTTTTCGCACTTTGTTGATTGTTGCACTACTTTCTTGTTGTTCATGGTATTTCTTATGCACTTGTCTACTTCTACTTGTTACTGTCTTTCTCACCTGGTCCTGGTCAGCTACTTGAGATCTTTTGAGTCACTGTCCTTTAATGGTTGATTGTCTTGCCTTGCTTGTAAGTCACTTTGGATAAAAGACAACATGTAAAATGTAAATGTAAGCATGGACATCAGAGGTCCATTTCAGGAAAATGTTAACATATTAGACATTTGAACAACAAAAGATGTGGTTATTCTTGCAAGGACAGTCTGTACTGTTACTATAACTACCAGTGCTACTAATGACACTACAGCTGCTGCTGCTTAGTCATTTATACCCTAAAACCACAACTACTACAACTACTACTGTACCAGCGCTAAATCTGCTACTGCTATAACTGCTTCTATTGCCAGTTGGAATTTACAATCCTGTTATCTCAAGAATTATCACAAATTCATGCACTTACTGCACTATTAGTTTTATGTAATCCCTGTAATATTTCCATCAAATCTGATTAAATCATGATCTTGCAGATTTTTCCCAAACACCGCTGTGTAATCCATAAAATAATCAAAGTCCTCAAACCTCCACTTCAACAAGCCAACTTTCTTGCACTATGATTTTCTCTCGGCCTCGTCTTTTCGACAGAATCAAGGTTGTGCGTCGCTCCCATTAAGCTGCACCGATTTAACCTCAGCGAACTGTTTTTAACCTTCTACCCAAACAAAACCATCTCTTACTGTCTTATTTGTGGAGCTCGTTGGGAGCGCTGCGCAACCTGGGATTAAACTCTATCTGACAGAGCAAATTCAGGGCAAAAATAGTCCTTGAAAAACGTTGAAAGGGTTAGTTCACAGACAGGTAGTTCATTGAACAAACCAGTTAAAATACAACTAATTCTGTTACTGGAACTATTCATAAACTATGAATAGTTCTTAGATAAATGGTTAATTTTCTTTCTGACTTCATTGCAGTTTCTTGTAAAATAAATTGGTTTTATTGTTTCACCAAAAAAGACACACACGTTTTTGGAACAACACTGCAAATTCTTTAATTTTAGGAGACATGATAATCACAACAATTTCAGTGGCATCATTATGGGATTGTGCTGATGCTAAAAGTGCAGCTGCTGCTTCTGCAGTAAATTATAAATCTCTGCCTCTGTCTCCTTTTTTTTTGCTGCTGATTGCTGCGTTTCATCCCTTGACCTGTAATATTCACTTAAACAAGATTTAAATGAAGTGTGCGCAACTGTTTAATTCCCCTGCGTGTGAATCTCTCTCCTCGGGTTCATTCTTGGTTCACCGTCAGACTTGGCAGCAATTTCTGTAAGACTCTACACACACACACACACACACACACACACACACACACACACACTTACTTCACAAAGTTCAGTTCAGAGTCTCAGCAGTCCAACTGTGGTCTTGTAGATAGTAGAGTTTTTGGCAAAGAGGAGAGGATAGGAGGGAGGAAGGAGGATAAAGAAGAGAAAAGAATACAAGGGGAGGAGAAAAGAGGAGTGATAGGATAGAAGGAGAGGATTCGTATAGATTTGATAGATTGGAAGCTCGAGGCAAAGAGAACGCCTGAGGGAAGAACAAAATAAATTGGACGGAGAGAGACAGAGAGAGAGAGAGTGAAAAAATGAGAGAGAAAGACAATAGCTGCATGAAATTGGATTGAGAGGGAAACAAAATGAGAGATAACAAGCAAAGGAAAGGAGGCAGAAAAAGAGCGATAGAGACAAACACCAGAGAAAGAGGAAGATACATTGACAGAGAGAAGGCGAAGAAACACAGAGAGACAGACGGAGGATGAAAGAGATACTGAAAAAGTAGGTGAAATGGAAAGTGAGCGGCAGAAAAAAAGAGGAAGAGTAAACAAAAGCAAGAAGACAAAGAAACGTATCAGCACGCATACAAAGAGAATGGTAAAGGATTAAACACATACAGTACTTTGCAGAAGTTTTAGACACTAAAAGTGAAGTGAGGACTCTTTCAAAAATAATGCCACGAATACTCTTTATTTATCAGTTAACTCCACACAAAGTTCAGTAAACAGAAAACCTAAATCAAATCAATATTTGCTGTGAGCAGCTTCGCCTTTAAAACAGCAGCAGTTCTCCTCGGTTCACCTGCGCACAGTTAGTTTTTCAGGCAGGTCGGATGTTCCTGCGTCTGGGAGAAGTTGCCACAGTTCTTCTGTTGATTTCGGCGTCTCAGCTGCTTTTGTCTCTTCATGTTAATCCCAGACTGACTCCATGATGTTGAGATCAGGGCTCTGTGGGGGCCATAACATTTGCAGATCTCCATCTTCTTGTCACTAAAGATAGTTCTTTATGACTCTGGCTGTATGTTTGGGGTCATTGTGATGCTACAGAATAAATTTGGGGACCGATCAGACGCCTCCCTGATGGTGTTGCATTATGGATAAGCATCAAAATATCTAAAGTGCCTCAAACTTTTGCACAGTATGACTATTTTAAAAAATGAGAAAAGGGTTAAGATCTAGACAACAGCTGCACACAATTCTAAGAAAAAGAAGAGAAACAAAAGAAAGAAATGGGAAAGCAACACCTAAATATTTTGCTAATGAGCATTAAACACAAAGTACAACTGAGACTGATGGGAATGTCATTGTGTTTGCAGATGAACCAAAGTATCGGATAAATCAAAATGTTGACATGATGTCGCTAGATTAAAATCTACTAAAGTAATTACAATTAATCTTGTCCACAAAATTTTATGACAATTAATCTAACAATTGTTGAGACATTTCTCTCAAAACTACAAAATTCAGCCTCGTTGTGGCGCTAGAGGAAAAGTTAGATCACCAAAATCACAAGGATACATTGTCTGGGAACCATGAACCAAATTTTGTGCCAATCCACTCGATAGTTGTTGAGATATTTCAGTCTGGACCAAACTGGTGGAATTACCCACCCACTGCCGTCACCATCGCCCAAAAAAAAAAACTGCAGAAAAGAGCAAGATAAACAGAAAGGGCAGATAAATAAAGCGATCAAATATAAGAGAGTGAAAGACAAAAACAGAAACAGGCAAATAGAGTTACAGAAGGAGACAGAGAGAGAGAGAGAGAGAGAGAGAGAGAGAGAGAGAGAGACGTAGCGACTGAATGGAGGAGCGCCAGCAGTGCTTGGCCAGCAAATTATTTGCAGAGCTACAGATTTCCAGGCTGCCTCGTTGGCCTTCCTGCCTGTCTGTTACTGTGTGTGTGTGTGTGTGTGAACGTGCACGTGAGACGTACGGTGTATGTGTGTGTTTTAGGTTTGTGGGAATGTTGTTTGTTGCGCTTGCACATCCACATACGCATGTGTATCTGCGCTTGTCAGTATTTGCAGGCTTGAACATCGTCATATATGCTGACGTGTGTGTGTGTGTCTGTGTGCATGTGTGTGCTTGCATATGTGTGTGTGTGTGCACATATACTCCTGGGTTATTTTTACCCCTCTATTTAAAATCTGCTTGGGAATGCAGAAGCAGAGGAAGTGAGTGTCGTCTCACTTTTCCTCCAGCTAGCTTCATTTCTCCTCCACAACCCGTCTGTCCTGCCGTATTACTACTACTGCTGTCTGTCGACCTCTTCCCCCATGATGCATCAGTCCCTCCCTCCCTTACAGACGGACACCAGATGCACTTCTGCCACGTTTTCTAGTCGTCCATCCAAGGAAACAAATACACTTCAGTTTTAACTGACACCAGTGGAACTAAAAAAAAGAAATTCTTTACAGCACATATGTACATACATAATGCTATATTTTTCTGTGAGCATTTCATTAATTACTTATCTTTAATTAGTGGTAACTTCTGTAATGTAGGAAATTACTTAATTATATATCAGTGCCTTTATTTCACAAAACTACAGCATACTTTATGTTCACTTAAAGATCCCCTCCAGACATATTTTATAGGTATGTAAAGTACTCTGCTTTGAATAATTATTTGTGTCTCATATAGTTTTTCCACCAAAAAAGTTAAATTATCTTGTTAAAATCCATAAAATTACATCTGTTCCTTCCTGTATCCCTCATTAAAAATTCCAGAAACTTTAAATATGCAAATGTATTTCATTTCAGAAGTCTAACTTTTGCACACAAGATGTCTCCTATTTCACTCTAAAGTATATTCTCAGTGTTTGTGCACTGGAGGCTTCAAGTTTGCTGCCAGTTTTCCACATCACACATGTATAAGTTGAATTGGCAACTTGAATTGGCTTGCAATTCAAGTATTTGTGATGTCACAAATCATACTCACTGACCCGCCCCTTAAAAATTGGATTTTTGGTGAGCGCAGACAAACTTTCCACCTTCAGTAGCTGAATGTGAAAACAGCCTTATAATGTCAAACTCTGCACCAACATCATCCTGCACAATGAAGCTCAAACATCCAACTGTAGGAACAAAAACACATTTTTGAATAGAGGGGTACTTTAAATGTTTAAAACATTTCCCAAGTCATAATTTGTACCTTATTTCCAAAAAGTTTTCTTGTGTTTTTCTATCAAACTCCATTGCTGTTCCTTACTGAAAGTGATGTCTCTTTCATTCAGACCTCTTGCTGCACCAACAGGTAAAAATAGCTGCTAAAGAAAACAGAAGAGTCTGATATCTTTGAACGGTCCTGCTCCTCCTCCCCTCACATCAATATTTGGCTCTGGATTTTTTTTTTTAAACCGGGCAACTCTCCAGCGTGTGCCAGGTGACCTGTTGCAACCTGGTGACCAAGACCATCACTGACACAAAAAAAACAACCAAATAAAAGCGTGTTAGAGTCGAACAGTGACAGGTGAGGGTAAAGGTGTTTCCCTGGAGAAACACACGGCGCTGTGGTGGGTTTTTTTTCCCAGGAGAACAGCACGATGAGGGTGCACATTTGACACTGAAGGATGTTTATATAGGCCTATATATTATGTATATTTAGAAGTCTTTAGCATTATCACACCAGGTGTATTAATGTCATACTGTATTGTCCAAAACTTGAGGTGCACGTATGCAAAAATACTCCCTGAAAGTCATAAACCATGGCTTCAACCTGCTCTGAACGCTCTGTTTGCAAAGTTACCTCTACTTCTCCATCAAACCGACGTCAGATTGTTTGTGCATGCCCGCAAACAGCCATCCATTGGTAGCCTTTGTTGCTACGGTTGTTTCATGGATTGTTTGCAATGTCTACTCGCATATTTCAGATCAGATTTGGGCTCAAACATGTGCGGATGTATTTGAACAAGAAAAAGAAGTGAAATCCTAATACTACTGTTTGTTTATATGGCCTATGGCACAAGTCTGCTGAGAGGCAGCTTTTGGAAGCTAACCAATCACAACAGAGTGGGCTCATCGGGAGGGGGGGGCTTTAAGAGTCAGGAGCTAAAACAGCCTGTTTCAGACAGAGGCTGAACTGAGGGGCTGCATAAAGAGCCAGTATAAGATAAATAAGGAGTTTTTGAACTGTATATCATGCAAAGATATTTCAGTCAAGCCCCAGAATATATAGACCTGAAATTGTGAATGATATTGACTGATACTGCTTTGTGATCACTCCTGTGTTAGGTCACATAGTGCAAAAGAAATAAAAGTTCCCATGTGTCCTACAAAACCTAGAAATTTGCCATTTAGTTTTCTATTACTAGAAAATTAAAAACTTGCAAAATGTGAGAATTCTTTAGTAATTCTCTAAAAAAAAAAAAGAATTGCATTGAGAAGAACGTACAGTGTTAGAGGGTCATCCATTCAAACCATGTAATACCAACCTTGAAAATACCTTCGACGATAAGAAGAAAAGCATAGAAAAGAATCTACTGAAAAGTGTGGACAAGCAGGTTTGACGAGGAAAGCAACAACTAGCGTTTTTCTAAACCTATGTCTCTTTTGCCTTCAGGTACATCCACGCCCTCTACCTGGGCGCCCAGAGCCGTTGGCACAGCAACGGTCCCCGCCGCCATTTCCACTGGCAGCTGATGTTTGAGAGCGCTGACATCACCATGCTCCGCCTGCTGGAGGCCTTCCTGAAGTCTGCGCCGCAGCTCGTCCTCCAGCTGAGCATCATGATCCACGGAAACACTGTCCTCCCCCTGCAAGGTGAGAGAGCCGCAGCTCCTCCTTCACGGTGAAACATTGTGACACAAACAAGAAAAATACTTTGTAACATTTGATTTCCTCGTTTCTCAGATGAACTGAAGGAATTCAAGGAAAATTCTGGTTATTAAAAGTTGGGTTTTATTCTCATAGTTTTGGCCATCATCCCAATCCAATCCTGCAAATGACAGAATAGGTTGTTGGTCCATGCCCCCTACAGAACAACACATATAATTGTGTTTAATAATTATTTAGGCAAAAAAAACAATTTAGGTTTGGGAAAAGATCATAGTTTGGGTTAAAAAATCTACTTTGTTATGGTTAGGGTACCTTCGTAGTTATATATACAGACAAGAAGAAGACTAGACTAGATAGTTATTTTATTAGACTTCATTGTTTCTGCAGAGAGAGTAAGGTTTAATGATGGGTGTGTGTGTGTGTGTGTGTGTGTGTGTTGAAGACAGATATCAGTAGGACAGTCTATGCTTTATTCATGCACCTGTTACAAGAAGCAGATTGGTCTTTGATGAATAAAACAAAACATACAGTACGTTTTCTCTCTCTCTCTTTCTCTCTCTCTCAGACTCACACACACACACACATATACTATACACACTCTCAGCATTCACACATACACACCTGGCAGCACAGAAGTTAAGTGTCGGACACATATTTAAATTTTACAAAACATATAGTAGAGGGACAGACTCATGAAACACACATAAATACACACAGGAGCAACAGAAAAGCTCACAGACTAAGTGATTCACACATTTGAATATCTTTAAACACACACATCTGTACTCTTAATGTGATATCTCACCTTTTACTCTAACCTCAACATAAAATTTCACTGCTACTTAATTCTCTTTCTATCACAAACAATAAAAAGCAACTGATTCTTATATCATTATAGAAATATAATTGATGAAACCCTCTAATGAGGTTATATGAATTGCCTTCTTATGTCTTTCCTCATCATAAGTGTTTATTTATTCATTTAATTATTTACTTTTTAACTCAATATTTTTTGTCTTTCATTTCACTAATTTTTTATATTTTATATTTTTACTATATTTTCAAATAGGTTATCAGCACTCTGGTATTGTTTTGTGCACATATTCTGAACTTGGTGTAATATGTGCTGTTATTTTTTTTTTGAAAAGTTCTGTAAAAACAAAACAAAAACAAACCTTAATCTAGATCTAATTCTAGCCTTTAACCATTAAACCCAGTCTTAAACCTGGACTGGAAAGAGTGTCCTCACTCTCATAAATTAAAACTTAAAGTTCTCACAAAGATACAAGTACCACACACACACACACACACACACACACACACACACACACACACACACACACACACACACACACATTTCTGTCTATTTTGGTTACCACCATCTGCTCATAAGCATTCATGTTTTTAAATGTGTGCACTTACACAGACTCTCTCACACAGCCTCAATTATATTAGTGCTGATTAGGCTCATTGATTATTCTGTTAGTGAATCAATCAATTAATTCAACTATCAACATTGCCAATTAGTCTTCCAAGTCATCTGTTCAGTACAAATCCCAAACATTTGCTAGTTCCAGTTTCCCAAATGTGAGGATTTGCTGGGTTTTCAAAGCATAAGCACGAGTTTCTTTCTACCCACAATCCCCCTGAGGAAGGAAAAGCCCGAGGAAGCCAAAAAACAGTATATCCAGGACTGAATGAAGAAACTGATTTCAGTACAATTTTTGTTATATTGTATGTTTGTCTGTTTTCCCCTTTGAGTCAATAACCATGTCTGCCCTTGTTTTCTGCCTCAGATTTTTTGTTTTTTGGGGGGTTTTCATTTTTTGAGTTAAAATCTTGAAAGTAATCTCCTGCTGACACTTATTACCTCACACCTGTTATCACAATTACCCAATTAGGACACACCCCTGAATGAATGTATAAAAGGGTCCGGCTTAGGTATTGTCTTTTCATTTGAAACCCTGATGAAGACTTATCGAGGTCTAAATTGGGTGGTCTGAAGAGAGGTTTGAGTGCTTGAAGTTTGCTCTTTTGCACGTTTGAAGATTTCAGCCCTTTGTCTTCAACAGCACCAGCGTTTTTTTGAGTGCATCTCAAGATTTAACCACTGAGCACACCACTATCTTTTTGGACTCATTTAAAAAAGTCTTTAAAAAACAGAAACCCCCTGGAACACATGGTGTTATTTCAACACTGTCAGATTCCAACAGTGACCAGTTTTAATTAAGGGAAAAAAATGTTTTAACAAAAGAATTTAAATGTCCAGAGAAACTTCTCAAACTTCTTCATTGTCCCTTCATTATGGATGCAATGTGTTGGAGAAATTTCTGCCAAATATGTTGAATATTTTCTCCATTTGGGGTTAACACCTGGAGCCTCAAGGACATCAACATCATGACACAGCACAGGTGTATTTCACCATATTTTGCCACAGCTAAGAGTATACTGATTGTACAGATGGACAATGGTGGATTGTGCTGCATTTTTTTGACTTTTTAGAATCAGTCACAATTGACTGAATTAACCACATGTACTAATTTTGATCAGTGAGGTCACTACAAACTTTTTACAATCAATTAATGGTTGTGAAAATTCAACTCTTGAACTTGGAAACATTGGTTTAGAAAAGGCTGTTCTGGAGCTTTTGATCACATCACATAATCATGATCAACAGATGGAGTTTCAACAGTTGTCATGAAATTGTAGATTTACATTTTTTTCTAAGCACTTCAAGGACTTCCTGTCCATGTTGGTTTAAAAGCTGAGGTTCACTTAATGTGTATTCTTGATCTTGGAAACAGCAGTTAACAAAACAAATATGTCCACAAGGTCCATTCAGCATAAGGAGAGTGTTTGATACTCAAAAGATACCATCTATAATTCATTACTGAGTAAAAATTCTCTTTCTGATAAATCATGTTAAGCTCTTAAACCTAAGTCTTTACAAGCTTATGCTGAGCAGCCAAACATTGTTGTTTGAATTCTACTAGAGATACCGAAGTTTCTAAAGATGCCAAAGTTGCTAGACTGAATTTTGGTGAACTGTCAAACATGTCTTCGATTTGAATATTCCACCAAGCGTAAACATCATATAGATTCAGTAAGGAGCTGGAACAAGCTGATAATAAGAATATATATATATATATAGTCAGAAATTGTGGATTAACATGATTTTTCAAACCTTGAAGCTACTTAAGGAGAAATAAAAGGGAAAACTGGTTGGTGAAGTGTTTAAGTTTGGAGAGACATCAGCAAAACAATTACCAGCTCCTCCTTATATATCACCTTTCTATGTTGACGGGAATGTGTTAAGTTGGAAATATGTAGAAACTTTCTGCATCCAGCTTCATCCACAAACCAGCATCATTCCTAACAAAGACAAATGCTAACATTTTCAGAGACTTATTTGGCTTTACTAAAGGTCAAATAGCATCATTCTCACCTGGACAAACAACATTACGGGACGAAACCCCGGAGAGCTTCAATGAGTATTTCAGAATTTACCTGGTGAGAAAGTACCACTTAACATCTTCCCACACAGGCCACATACATTTTCCCTAATCAAGTCAGTTGGAACAGTTGCACCCACTGACATTTTTTTGTTTTGACAGTGACAAGATGAATCCAACAGAAGATATTTCAATCACAACAATGGTGTCGTCCTCCGTAGTGACGAGTTCACTGTAGGCAACATCAGAGGAAGTCAGGCAGTTGCTGTCATCTCACTCAGCCACAAGTCATCCAACATGAGTTTTTCTTAATTTAAAGGAGGTTGACATTCATTTTTGTTAGGTAAGACTGGCCAAGCATCAAGTAAAATAAATACACAAAAGTTACAGAAGAAAAAGGACATAATAGAAGAAGCAAGTATAGAACAAAATCTAAAAGCTAAAAGTTTGCTTCTGATATCAGTCATACATCAAATCGTAGCAGCCGGGGGAGCTGCTGTTTGAGTTCAGACTATAAAAATCCTCTTCTAGTATTTATCTGGTGAAGACATCAAAAAATTTTCTCTTTTCTTATTGTGGATTAAATAATCACTTTAGGCAGTAAATGATTGGCAGCTCTCTCTCTATCCAACATAAACCTTCTCTACACCTGACTGGACAAACACATCCTTCACTGGGCTGTCACTGATTTTAGCTTTTGAACAAAAAACCTGGAAAATAAAAATGGTTAAGCTCATCTGGATAAACAGCTGGCTTGTTCACAACTTGTCGGATCATCTGACTGCCCTTGTTTCTTGACCCATTGGACCTATTTTTAGCAATGTCATGGCCGTACCATCTGTTGCAGGACTCCTTGTTCTTCTGAAGATAGTTCTTTATGGCGCCGGCTGTGTGTTTAGGGTCGTTGTCATGCTGCAGAATAAATTTGGGGCCAATCAGACGCCTCCCTGATGGTATTGCATTATGGATAAGAATCTAAGCATCTAAATGCCTAAAACTTTTGCACAGTGCTGTAGATTCCACAAAAGTGTAAAACCTAGTTACTAGGTTTCATAGACATTGATGGGTAATTTCTTTGAGAAGGAAAACTTTATAATAATAATACTTTATAAGGTCCGGACGGGGTGCAAAGGTAGAAAAAGAAGAGAATAAGGGATTCAGCTCATATCAATTGTCAAAACTAGAGCTTAACCTTTTAACATCCACCGGGTCGCCGGTGACCCGCTTAAGCCAGTTGTAAGTGGTAGCATCACACAGTAATGAGTAAAAGCAATTGGTACAATTTTGCCAATTGGAGATGATTGGAGAGGTTCGGGGACACCAGTGACACCACAAACTAAAAACTCCCTAGCTCCCATAAGGTTCGGCCTAGAGGTTTGGAATATTATGCAGGTTGACAAGATGTAGAAGGTTTAGGGTGTTATGCATAGTTCTGGCATAAAGCATGTCCTAATTATTGTTATTCAAATATGACTCATTATAGACGAGGACCTAAAACACTTTTTTGAGCCTCATTTGAACTGATGTAGTTTTGTTTGTGTTTTAGCCACATGCTAAACAAACACATTTCCAGAAACTAGAAGATGTCATTTGTCAAATGAAGCCTAATACATGCATCATGGCCTTACAGTTCTTCTGTTATAAGCTTTTCCATTTAGGTATGCCAAATAGGCGAAAATTCTATAAAAAGGATGGATGTTAAGGGGTTAAAACTACTTTGTACAAAACAAAAGTTTTTTTTCAAAAAAGTCCTTTTCAAATTCAAAAGTTTCAGTTTGAGCATTGATATATGAGTAAAGTTATTAAAATGCCATCCAATAAAAGGGAGTTTCAAGAAAGGATTTTATGAAATAAGTTGATCTTTGAGAAAGTTTACTGATAAAATAAAGCTGGTCTGCACTGCAGTATCGAGCTGCAGTGGGACTGCTGATTGGGCAGATCCAGACTGAAACAAGATGTCACGTTAACCCTTAAGAATGCAAAGAGACACTTTTGTTATTTGACTTTATCAATCTTGAATTAATTTAATTAATTTTACTTTTGGTTGTGTAAATATCTAAATCAAATATGTCTCCACATGAGAACAATATTCTAGTTCTCCCTTCTTTCATAAAAAAAAATATCAAAATTACATTAAAATGCAAAGCCAGTTCAGCTCTTTCTCTGCTCAAATTTTAATGCCCTCTCAGTAAGATTCATGGCTAATTTGAGACAAGACTGCAT
Organism: Thunnus maccoyii; assembly: GCF_910596095.1. Taxonomy (NCBI): domain Eukaryota; kingdom Metazoa; phylum Chordata; class Actinopteri; order Scombriformes; family Scombridae; genus Thunnus; species Thunnus maccoyii. Next base: position 29,756,625 of record NC_056536.1, on the reverse strand, counting down.
GATTAACACACATGAATGTTTAATGTGTTAAACTGCGCTCTGGGCGGCTTGCTGCGGGCTTCACTGTTACGTGTGTGGGCTAATGATCGTTTGACTTAAATAACTGGTTCAGGTCCATTTGAATCTGAAGGAAAACATACATTATTTAGTGTGTTTGTAGGTAATGGTCTACTTTGATTTACTTTGCTGCTTATCAACATTTCTCACTAGTTAGCCTTTGTAAAGGTGATATATGAACTATATTAATAGTCCATTCGTTTACCTTGAGACATTTTGCCATCTGCTGGTTGCTCAGAAGGACCGCGAATCATAAGTCACTCTCCAATAGTTTGATTTATATGGTTCAGCTCGTCAAACACTTTGGTCCACAGCACAATATCTTGACAAATATTTGGTATTGGTCATTACATTTAATTTAGACATTTAAATTTGATACATGAGGAGGAACCCAAAAATTCTGAGAAGCCACCAATAGCATAGTTATCAGATTTGCTCCTAGGCTTACAGCTTGGTGAAACTTAAACTGAGATTGAAAGGTAGAAGATTCGTCACTGTTGAATCACAGGCGCATGCACTTGGAGAGTGTATTGCATCTGAAGGATTTGAGGGGGATTTGAAACTTTACTACTGAAAGATTTCTAATGATAGTTTTTTTTTTTTTTTTGAACAATTCCTGGAATTTTCCCCTCATATTTATGAGACCATTACTGAACGTGTCTCTGTCAGCTGCTCTGGGCCATTGGGTAAAACCAAAAGGCAACAAAACTGAATTTAGCAGTCTTTGTTTTTGCAATACAAAATATCAGCCATGGTGTTACTGACTCCACATTTGGGATGTTCACAGTTATCACAGTTAATTAGACAAATACTCTATTTTGGTTTTTGAAATTTTATTATCAGGGTTTTATTTTTCATGTTCTTGCATAGGTTATCTCTTACTATCTCTCTTTTTCTTTATTTTTTTGCCAGTAATCTGCCTCTTTTATTTACTCCCTTTCCCACCTTCATTGCCCAAATATCTATCTATTTGTTACCCTTCTGTCCCCTCTTATTTTTCTCTCTTCATGTGTTTCTCCAGGTCTCTCAGCCTCGGCCTCCCTGGTCTCTCTGGCCTGGATGATCGCCTCCTACCAGAAGGTTCTGCGAGACTCCCGCGACGACAAGCTGCCCATGTCCTACAAGGCCGTGATCGCCCAGATGCTGTGGCACTTCTTCACCATCGGGGCGAGGACCGTGGCTTTCGCCCTCTTCGCCTCCGTCTTCCAGCTCTACTTTGGCATATTCATCGTCAGCCACTGGTGCGATATATGTAACCTGATGCAAAAAAGTCAATTCTCAAAATAAGACACCTAACATTTGACGCTTAGAAAATGATTAATTATGACATATTGTTTACTAATAGTTATTAGTAGAAAACTCTGAGTCCTAGAACAGAAGGTAAATTATTCAAGCAGAGCCTTTAGAAAGTGATACAACAATGTATTTTCTGCACAATGTTTTATAAATAGCTTTCTTAAAGGCAGAATGAGGAGGATTTGTTGGTTGTTGTTTGTAAACACAACATTAAAAGTTGGCCCATCCTCACCGGCTCGACATTGGAAGCATTATGCTGCAGTGCATCGCTATGTCGCTACATTTTTATGGAGTCCTGCCCTCACAACGTGCGCGCTGTTATTAGCTGGTGGCTACACACCCACTGCCTAAAGGTTGACGCCCAGAAATGTCCTGAACACAGCAAAATAATAAGAAAATACAGGCAGAAGACAGAGCGTCTGTAGATGCATACACCACCACACACACTTGGGTCATGGGTGATGCAAAATCTAAAAGCTACTTCCTCTGGAGAGAGTGAATCAGCAAATATCAGGTCAATCTCCTCATTAGATTTTGATATTTCTTAAGTACCAGTGAAGATTGTGGCCTGATGGTGGCACTAGAGGAAAGTCCTTAGGAATCATCCTCTTGGGATTATGAATATCATTCGCTCTGGACCAAACCACTTGACAGATAACACCATTTATATGCAAAAATACCTTACCAGGACTTATGAGGCCTCTTTGATTATTTGAAAAGTATATTCAAGAATACACATGATGTTCAGTCGGGTTAAAAGAGTACTCCACTGATTTAGCATTGCACTCTATTAATATTGTCTGTCCCGAGATGGACAGTTTTGTTTTTCTTTTTAAACTATTCAAATCTATGCAGCAGAACCTGAGATGTTCGCTTTTTTATTGCATGAATTCTTCTGCCCTGTCAAAACATGGTGCCTACATTTCCCACAATGCAAATGCTGACAGTTCGGTCAGAGATTTGGGTATGTTATGCTATTAGCGGCTAATGTAGCCTGGAGCTACTAGCCTCAAGCAGAGATGAGGAGCAGGGTATATTGTATATGGTCTGTTAACCTCAATTCTTTCTAACCCCAAACCCCCATTTTTTTCATTTTCAAACTTGTGGTCTTCAGTCCCAACCAATACTGACTCAAGTGACATCATTTGAGACAGTTTCTCAGATTTCACACAGCTCCCTCTGGAGCATCATACAACTTTTTTCACATACACAGTAGTATTCCCCAATGCCTCGAAACACACTTTGATGTGGAAAATTGGTGTCCACCTCCAATTCCTCCTGTCACTGCCCCAACTTTGCACTGACAACTATAGCTCTCTTTTGTTTCTTTGATAAGGTGGTGTCATTGTCCAATGTTGTTTTTTGTAGTAGGAGAATGTGTAGCTGTAGTAATGATATGAATTACAGTAGTAATTGTGTAGAAATTTTAAAAATGCATGTTGATATTATTGGAAAATGGGTGTTCCCAATTAGAAAACAGAAATGCCTAGCCATTATTGTCAAGTCTTTTTAAAGTTGTACATCTAAGTCATCAGATTATTCTTACTAGCCGTCATCACAATGTTCACAGCTGTATTATTTATTGTCTTTCAGGTGTATCATGACCTTCTGGATCATCCAAGGTGAGACTGACTTCTGTATGTCCAAGTGGGAGGAGATTATCTACAACATGGTGGTGGGCATTATCTACATCTTCTGCTGGTTCAATGTCAAGGAGGGCCCCAGCCGTTTCCGCATGACCGTCTACTACTCTGTGACACTGGCTGAGAATGTGGCACTGACAGCCGCCTGGTACACCTACCGCGGCCAGCTCACCTCTGACTCCTATGCCCTGGTGGTGGTGTGCTTGGTGGCCTGCAGTTTTGCCCTGGGAACCTTCTTCATGTTGGTGTACTACTGCTGGCTGCACCCGGATGGGCCTGTTCTGGGCTCACAGTGGGGAGGATGTGTGGATGAGGGTGTGGTGGGTGCAGGAGGCGTGGTGGGAGTGATTGATGCTTGCCTCACCCCATCCCAAGGGTCCCAAACGGACATGGTCATTACTAGCCCTCCCAGGACTCTCCCCAGGACTAAAGACACGGGGGAGCCCGTCCCTGGGGAGCGAGACAGGGACAGGGAGAGGGACAGGGACAGCTGCCTGCCTGTCTTCCAGGTACGTCCCTCCCCTTCCTCCTCTCCAGCACTCCTTCACAGGACCTCCTCCTCATGCCGTGCACAGGAGGGCCCTGTGATCAGGATCGACCTCCCCAGAAAGCGATATCCAGCCTGGGATGCCCACTTTATCGATCGGCGCCTGCGCAAGACCATCCTTGTTCTGGAGTCCTCTTCAGTCATCAGCCCCAGGATACAGTACAGGAGTAGCATGATGGGCAGCAAAGAGGTATTAGAATATGAAACAACTGTCTAAGGCAACAGAGGCTCTTAAACTTTGAAATGCAGTCTGGGACCAAGGCACAGCCTGAGATCAGTTCTCATCCCTGGACTCCTTATGCCAGGAGAAGCATGGAAAGGAGACATGAAGTGTCAGGCAACTCTTTTAAAGGAAAGAGTTTATCAAAACTTGATTGTAAAATGTGAAGCGCAATCTGGGACCATGGCTCTCCCCTTAGGACACAGTTCAGGAGTTAGTAGCATGACTGAGCCGTGGGAAGTTAATGGAGTAACACTGAACCGGGATAATCTTCATCTTTTCTAAATGCTTGGAGGTGAGAAATTTAATCTCCCATCCTGGGACCAAGGAGTGTTAGATTTAGTTTCCTCCTGCATGGCCAGTACAAGAAGTAAAAGGATTTCAGAGTAATGAAATTGTGGAGATTGAGATAATTGAGAAAGAGTCTGCTGCATGAACTTGAGCCTCGGACCCTGGAGACCCAACAGACACTTAACAGGGAACGTTTAGAGACTGCTTGCTAAAGTTTGCGCAGGATATGTGATCATTTTGGTTCTGGAGCAAAATCAGACACTGACAGAAAATGGGGACATACTACCCAATTAATATCACTGTGGTGATTTGCAGATCAAAAGCAAAAGACATTTAGATGTTTAGGTCAAAACTGGGCCAAATTATGTTGAAAGGTGATGTCTTTTTTTTTTAAATCTAGTTTTTTTGTGGGGTTTTTTTTTTTTTTAAATCTAGGTTATGTATAGCTGTTGTTTCAGCAGCACTTAAATTTGTATATTTCACTGTGAAGCAAGACATAACTACAGGATGAAATGTATTCACTAAAACGTGAATAAAACAATGCCCATTTATGACATAGACGTGTCACTTTTTAAACCAAATTTAGCCCAGTTTTAACCAAGATGATTAGACTTCTTTTAATCCTCCAAATCACCAATTCACTGCTAACTGGGTATGCTTCATATTGTAAGAAATGCAATGAGTTTGAAGAAGACAAATATAGTAAGAAGCCTTTTTTTTTCTTGTTTAAGCAAGAATTGATAGAAGTAAACATTTTTCAGGTTTGTCCCATCATGCTTCCAAAAGGTTGCATGTCCCTCACAACCTTCAGTAACCATCCTCTAAGCATTCTGTCAGTGGTGTCTGAAGACAAATATAGTCTCATACATTGGGCTCCAATCTCATGAGGACAGAAGGACCCTCCTAATGTAGGCTCACAACAGATGGTATATGAAATGTAGGCCTGAGCTACAAGTGATAACAGTCATCCATCCATATGTGATACAAAAGCAGCCATCGCACAAGTCTCACTGTTTACATCACAGCTGAAAGGACCTGTTTGGAAAAATCAGTTAGGACTGGACGTAAGGATGTAAAGTGGACGACTTTTGCAATGGCTACCACCATATGGCATGCAGTAACTCACCACAAACAGGCCTGTGATGTACAGTTGAATAAATACAGATGTCAGATATAAGCTATTATAATAAGCTGTAGTTAGGTAATGAATGAATTTTGGGTGAAGAAGATTCATTAACTCGTAAGAGTCTAAATGTCGTCCAGAGTCGTCCACTTTTCTTGGAATACATAACATGTAGGAGTATGAAGGGTATCATGAGCAACCTCATTACGCTATGAAAACAATTTCCAGTGTTTGTTTTTTGGGGAGAACAGTAGCTGAAGAGAAGTGTCTTTTAATCAACAGGCTGCAAAGAATTATAGAAGGGTTTGTTCAAATGTGAAAACCCTTCAACACATCGGGTAAGCAGTTAATGCAAGTAACAAAAGATATGCTCAAAGCAAATTGATAACAAAAAGAACTGCAAAGTAATGATGTTTTTTGTAGGCTAGCTATTTAGAAATAGATGCTGTCTCATGTTACAAATAGAATGTGGACAAGGGTTGAACTTTTTTAAAGGCAGTGTTGTTTACAAAATGAAACCATGTACAGGCCTTTGATTCAAAATAGATTTTGGTAGATTTAGGTTTGGGTTGGTAAATGACATCATCACAGACTGGTGGGAAAAGATGAAATTGTAAGACTTGATGAGAAATCCTTGTGCTGAAGCAAGGAGCTACAACTAAAACAAATTCAGTGGAACTGAGCAGTAACCAATTTCAGAGGTTGAAGTTTAAAACTCACGAGTGTGAGTGACTGTTACTTTTAATTAGAAGCAGCTGGATGCTGAGAAAGTCAAGCATGGTCAGCAACAGTACCTGAAGGAAGAACAGTTAAAAAAAACACTTGCATCAAAGCTAACTTATGTCCTCTCTCATATTACACAACAGATTTCTCTTTGACAGGCTCTCTTTGAAGTTCTTTTCAAAGACATTTTTCTTTAGGGTTAGACTGTGCATTTATGGTGATCTGATTTGTTACAAAGTCAGAGTTCTTAAAGTCCATCCCAGAGGGTGGCAGAGGGTGTTAGCATTTTTATCAATGCTACTAGTCAAATACACTTAAAAGCCTTTATCTAAAAATATTACTTTTACTATGTGATCCTAATGCATCTCAAAAAACATGGTCATCAAAACACTTTGAAGATGCATTTAAGATACTGTATGGTGACAAAGGCTCCCAGTTCATGTAGTTTACCTGGTTTGGTAAAATTAAAGCTGTAACAGAAAGATTTTATGTTACAACCCAACAAGTATTTAGAACACACCAATGTTCAGAAGGTCACCAAGTCAGGGTTGACTGACACAAGCACAAAAAACTAAATTATGGCACAGTAGAGCCCATATTGAACTGCTATGAACTTGTGTCAAAGATATTTAGATTCTAGTTTTTACAAAACAGGACAAGCGGCAGTTCTGAATGACTAAAGATGACATCTCAACTTTAATTTTCAAACTTGGTGCAGCCTGTTGTATTAACATCTACATTTTACATTTTACATTTATATGTGTAAAAACTGAGAATGTCTACTTAACAACAAGTGTTTCATCCAGAGCTGTTGAACATGTATGAAGCAGTTCACCATCTCCACCCTCATGGACAATAAGAAAATATTTACTGTAGATTGGAGCGGTGTACTGTTTATTTTTGGGGATAGTAAAGTCTTGTTGCAGTATCCAGTGCTGCTTTAATAGTCACCTTTATGCTGATGTTGCATGTGTATATGTTGAGGTGTGAAGGGACTCCCAGGGGTACTATTCCCAAGCTTGTGTACTTAAGACCAATGGTTAGAGCAAGTCACTAAGACTGGCTTATATACTTGCTTTTGAACAATGGGTTTACATAGATAAGTGGCTGTAATGCAAGCAGCATTGTCGCCTCCGTACTTTGTGTCTACCAAGAGGATTAAAAAGTATATCCATAAAGGGGCAGATCAGGGTCAAATTAAACCAGTTTGACAACAGAATAAAAACATTCAACATTCAAGGGTGTTGCCCAATGTTGAGATCAAGATAGAAAAAGTGGCAGAAATGTCATATAAATGTGAATAATTGCGGACAAGTTCTCTTAGTTTTATTGTTCGAAACTTTCCACCATTGTTGTCGTTTCTGTTCTCTGCTGCTGACCTTACTTCACTGCCCGTACTGTTCATGTGTCTAATTGCATCTTGTGGATGGGTTACGTTCATTTTTTTGACAACGTGAACAATCAAAGCTCTGAAGGATCACAGGATCGGACTCATATGTGTTGTTAAAAGCAAGCACATAAGCGCTCTGAACCTAACAAATTGTGGTTGTATTCCTTAATGATGACACCCAAGGGAAAATTTTCCACATAAACTCACTTTGGACGTATGTGTGTCTCCTCTACAGAGAAGCTGTCATTTTAGCTCTGGTGGGTCGTGATGGGAAAATCTAAAATCAGGAATGCCAATTGAACATCAATATTGGTAATAATTTGGTAATAATACAGTTTTATTATCCCAACAGTGTTGTGTCTTACCTGAATTTGTGGATGTTGGTACAGTCACGGCAATGTTTATGGTGCTGAAAACAACAACTCTATATCAACCATGATCATGTCATGTTAAACATGATAGGCTAATGTACAGATGATGCATACTTCAACCACCCAATCATGGGCTGAGGGCGAGGCTTCGCTTTCTCTGATTGGGTAATGAACCAATCCTTTGTTGTCGAGGTAAAATAACAGTTGTGGTGCGCTGATTATATATCAACTTGAACAAAAACATGTTAAAAAGTGAACAGTGAGTTAAAAAAAAAACAAAAAAACTCAAATCATCTTTTATTAATTGATGCAAGTATTTATGTTTATTTATTTTTGTATTTGTTTTATATCTATTTATCTATTGTTTACTCACTCGGTGGCCATGTCTTTGGTATGACTCTTATATTAAGATGTAAAAACTGAAAATAGATTTTTTTTTTACTCATTCTATATATCTGTATATACCAGAGTGGCGCTATACTAGGAAGTGTGTGTATGAGTGTGTGTGCTTTGGTTTGTATGTATTGTATGTATAGTATGTATGTATGTAAGGATGTGCTGTAAGTTTTTTTGATAATGCTGCTTAAACATCCTCTGAGTGAACGAGCAGAAAAATAAACCAGTGGTGAAAATATCTATGATGATGTTAAAAAAGAACTCAACAAGCTGTGCTGATAGCTGTAGATGGGAACAATACTGTAGTAAACATGGCTGAACAGCCGTCAAAATAAACTCCCTGGGTGTGTCTGTGTCTTCTTTTATGGCAACAGATGTAGAAAGTCGTTTATTTACTCATATAGTATACTTTGGTACAATTTTTATGGTAATTGTACTTGAATATGTCCAACGTGAAGCTTTATTTCACTACATTTGAGAGTATTGTATTTTTTATGTCAAAGCTTTAATCACTAGTTACTTCACTGATTCTATTTTTGCATAGTTATGCGCTAAACTCAAAATATATCATCCAATGCTATATATTAAATTACTTTAAAGTAGGTTATGTAATAGTACAGTCATAGACTGTAAAAAATATGGACGTAGTCACAGTGACATCACCCATTGGTTTGCGAACTGCCATTTTGAAGCCTCGAGTGTAGCGATTTGACCATTACCATCTTGGATTTGGCCGTTGCCATGTTTGATTTTTGGAGCCAGAAGTGTCCATATTTAAACGAGAGGGTGGAGCTGAGCATAGCGCTAGCTGCTAGCGTGGTTAGCACAGTGCATTTACAATCTATGGGTAACAGTGATAATACTAATGCTAATGCTAATTTTTGCTAGTGAAAAACAGGCCTAAAACCGTTAAAACAAAATGTACTCACCGGAAAAACTAATCATCCGACTCATTGATGGGTCTTTTATTACAACCAAATGCTGAATAGCCGTGGTAACGACTCGTCAATCACAACAAAGCCACGCCCTAAAGCAATTAAATGGGACCATAATTTACAAAATGAAAATCATGCTGAATTGAAGAAGACTTGAAACTAGCGATTGAGACCATAAACTCATTAGGAAACAGTTTACTGAGGTAGTAAATCAAGAGAGAAGTAGGGTCATTTTCTCATAGACTTCTATACAATCGGACTTCTTTTTGCAGACAGTGGAGTCGCCCCCTGCTGGCCATTAGAGGGAATGCAGGTTTTTAGCACTTCCGCAATGGCTTCATTTTTCAGCCCTGGAGGTTGCCACTTGAGTACAGTACAGTACTACCATAGTGGTAGTGTGATAGCACTACCTTGACTTGCTATGACATTAAAATGCTGCAGACAGGTTGATGTAGCAATAATTGATAGCATTCTAAAAGGTATCATTCTTCATAACAAGTGCTTTTACATGTAATATGTGCTAATACTTACATACTTTTACTTAAGAATCCCTGCCAGACATGTTTAAAGATATATAAAAATACTCGGCTTTGAATAATAATTTGTGTCTAATATAGTTTTTCCACAAAAAGGTTCAATTACCTTGTTAAAAACCTCAAAATGACATCACCTCTTTCTCCCTCTTTGAAAAAGCCAGAGTCTATAAATATACAAATATCGCTCATTTCAAAAGTTTAACTGTTGGACACAAGTTGTCTCCTACTTCTCTAAAAGTCCATTCTCAGTGTAGGAGGCTTAAGGTTTCCATATTCCACTTGTGTAAGTTGTATACTGGATCATGATTGGCCCAAAGCTAGTTGTGAGGTCACAAATCATGCTTGTAGATACATGTGTTAAACTCCGGTTTAAGATGAGCTCAGAGAAACTTTCCACTTTCAGCAAATAAGCAGTCTGCTAGTGTCAAACTGCACAGTGAAGCTCAAACATCTGCAAGAAGGGACAATAAGCAAAAAACATTTCTGTGTCCCCCATCCAACTTATCAACATTTTGCAAAAATATAGCTATTTTGTGACCAGTTTTTAAGATGGCTCCTAACTTTTGTTATTGTCATGAGGCAACATCAATTAGGTTTAGGACATTTAATTAACCCTTTCATACTGTTCATATCCTGGCATTTTTGACCCAGCTCAAATATCCCTTTATAATTAGCCTATACTAAATTTTGAACCATATATATTTACCAATATATTTTGCATCCATAGATCTCTTATCTCTTATCAGTCATTAATAAATGGTTGATTTATCCTTTATTAATGTTTCAGAGAGCAGAGAGAGTTTTCTTTATTGACACTATTCGTTTATAGAAAAAATATGTTCATGTATCACTATATTATGATCTCATGTTTACTACAACAGGAGAACAAAAAAGCCATAATTATTTTATATTAATTTTATTGAAAGTGAAGGATGCAACAACATTCTTAAATGGTAGGTTTCATTATAACCATTAAAACCATCATTCTACACTGCCCACAGACCATATGCCCTCCTTTTCTGTCAATTGTACACAATCAACTCTGCATTGAGTGTATAAATCATGAAACATAACAACAAACTGGTTTGTAAATTTCAAACAAACATGAGCAGTTCTTGTTCCCTGTTAAGCTCTGTCCCCACTGCCCCAGTGACAAAAATACACAGACATGCCAATCGATAGTTTCACCGTTTGAAGATTCCACCATCCTTAACCTTGATTTGAACCCCTCTAGTGACTTTAAAATCCCTTTGAATAAATGTGGATCAAATTTGACCCAGAACACCCTCCATGTACAAATATTCATTCCAGCTGCACAAATATAAGTTATTTTGAAATATTTCCATTTTGTATATTCTGGGCCAGTTTAGGAAAAGTCATAAAATTTTAGTCTCAAAGAATGTCATTTAGGGTGTCTTAACTGCTTTCATGTGTCAAAATGGGTCAAATTTGACCCGAACAGTATTTACGGGTTAATCTTCTCACAAATAATATTTCCTTTTTAATTAATAATTATTTTACAGATTATTATATTTAAATTGTGGAGCTTGGTTGCTTTGACTGATAAGTGTCTCATCCTGTTGTACTTAGGTATGGTGCTACAGTAGTTTGAGGGAAGAATTTTCCCACATGATAAACCAAGTTCTTCTGTCATTATGTTATTTAAAATGATTTTAAATACTACAGTATCCACTAACCTCTGCAGCTCTGTGTTACAATCGGGAACAAAACACTGCACAACGAATTTATCCAAAATTGATTTTATTCAATATACTGAATTTATCTAACGGTCAATAATGTTCTACTTTACCCCCCTATTAGGTCCACGATAACATGATTTGAAGCTCCCTGATTGGCCGTTTCTTACTGACTGTGGTTATTCTCTATATTTGGATCATACTGAAGGTTTTCCAGGTGTGAAACCAGAATGAGGTGGAGCTGAAACCAAAGCTGGAGCTCCACCAAACTCTCTCTCCTGAATCTTCCCGCCCTATTTCTCTTGTTTCCTCTGAGCTCTCCTCCATCTTCCCTCTCGAGGCGGCAACAAAATCTCTCCCTCAAACCAATATCCTTTGATCTCTCCATCTCACTCTCACATCAGCATCCCTCCATCCTGAGGATTTGTTGTTTATTTGGTCGGCGTCTCCAGAGATCCAGCGACCAAACAACGATACCTCCTTTTTCCTCTCTTTCTCTTCAAGTCTAAACTGCACTGTTTATGTCAATTTTCTGTTTTTTTCTGTTTTCATTCCAATTCCTTTTCTTCCTTTTTTTCATTTACCTCTCAGCAGACACAAGGAGGATGGGGTGAGTAGTCCTCCTTTTTTGTCCTTTTTGCCTCCTCTTTCTCTTCTTTCCCTCCTCCATTTTGTCTCGTTTTTTTGATCTTCTGCATCTTTTCCCCTTCTCTCCCGCTTTCTTTTATCTTACTCTTTGCATCCTTCCATCCTTTGTTCTTCCTTTTTTCATTTTCATATCATCAGTCCTCCACTTTGTCCTTCCTTTTCTGCATTCTTCCCTTTTCCCTTTTTGTCTCCACACTATATGGGTTGCCTCATTCCTTTTTCTCATCCCTCTTCTCAATCTTTTATTCCTTTCTTCCTATTTGCTCCTCTTCTTCTGATTGTCATTTGGTATTGATTTATTTGTTCCTTCCTTCTTTCTCTGTCCTCTTTGCTCTCTTTTCCTTGCCTTCTCTCCGCCTTTTCCCTTTCAGTGCATCCTCTATTACCATTTTTCTTTTCCATCCCCCCTTCTCATTTCCTTTCTTCCATCACCCTTTTCTTGTATTCATTATTGCCTTCCCATTCTTCAGTTATTACTCTTTCTCCTGTCCCTTAACACCTTCCCTTGCCATCTCCTTTCTAACCTTCCCTCCTTTGTAGTTGTCATTTCTCTTTTACCTGCCTGTCATTTCCTCCTCACCTGTCTACTCCCTATCTTTGTTCTTTATCTTACCATATACCCTCTTCTTCTTTCAACTTCTCCTCTTCATTTTTACCTGTCTTCCTCCCTCTCCACCTCCTTCTTTTTAATCATCCCTCTTTCCATCATTTTCCATCCCTTTCTCCTCTCCCTCTTCTCCCTCATGTGTATTTTCTCCATTTTCATTCCTCTCCTCTTGCGTCAGACCTCATGTGTTTGAAGCATGAGGTCTTTTAAGGATGCTGCTTTTTTTGATATCACTGGTGCACACACACACACACACATACACATACAAATGTACATGCATGAATTCACACATAATGCACCCAAATACAGATTTTCACACCAGCTTGCAGAAACACACACACATTTCCAGAGATATAGAGTTGATGTAGCACCAAACATATCAAGGTCTGACATACTTTGAAGTTCACAGCAGAATGATTGATGTGTATGTGTGTGTCAAAGAGAGAAAGAACTTCAAGAGCAGGTAAGCACATGTGTATACTATATGTACATATATTTTGAGTGTGCAATGTACTGCATGTGTGCGTATGTGTGGCCAAATTAAACTTTAAAAAGCAGAGAGAGCAAAACTGTTACAGAAGTTAACTTTATGTTCTTTATCATTTACTTTTAGAGTGATACTGTAACCTCGAAAAGTAAAGATTTATACTTCTGTGTTAAGGGGTTACATATCGTACCTAACAACCTACCTACATGCGTGGGCTCCGAGGATATATTATAGGCCACACCGTAGGCAGATATGCACGTTGTGTCGGCAACTGGAAGTTGCTAAAGGTCCTCCTGATCAGATTCTTCATATATGTTCAATCTATTTATATTTCTGTAATTTTGCTATCTGGTCTATTCTGTACACACAACGTCTATTACATGCCTCCTCTGCTGCTCTTCCTGACGTTTCTTCCATTTTTATCCTGTTATGGTTGTTTGTCTTTAAATAGAGGGTCTAAGGATAGAGGATTGCTGTGCGGATTGTGGAAGTCCCCTGATGCAAATTTGTAATTTTTAATATTATACAAATAAAAACTGACTGGACTTTTAAAAAAAGCCATCATTGCCATTGCAGCGACGGAGATACCACATGGAGACCTCAAGAACTGTGACTGGCTGCTTCAGTTTTCTGCTTTCTGATGCTGCTTGTGATTGTTGAGAGTGAAGACAACATTAAGGGAGTTAATTTTAGGGAAGACAGTAGTCTTCTCCTTTTGTGCACGAGGTACCGATACTCAGCAGGCACAGGTAACATGAACGAAAAGTAAGTGGGAAGTAGTGCAGTTTGCAAGCTAGGCTAACTAGCTTTGACTTTCCAAGTGGGATAAAAACCTGACTTATTGTAAAAGATTGAAAATGTTATTCATCAACAGTCATAGCTTGTACATTTTCGTAATCTCCAGTCAGTAGCGCATCACATAAGTTGACAGTTCATTTCCTCACAACACTGGCTCTGTGCTGCCAAGGCCAAGCTCAAGGCTCAGAGGCTCCAGGCATAGATGCTAAAGACTGTTTTATCCTCTTTTGAAAAATTGAAAATTAAGCACAATAGCCGTAGTACACACGTTTTGTTTGATCTATCATTTAGAGCTCATGGAAACCTTAGTTTGGTGCGAAACTTTAGACTTGTCCTCTGTTCATTTTGACACAGTTAAGCCCCCACCAGGGCTCAAAGCAAGAGAGACAGAGAGAAAGAGAGAGATCTGGACAAGAAAAAAAAAAGCACTCAAAAGATAAATGCCCCATCTTTATCTCTCGTTGCCTAGGTAACTGGACGATCGTTAAGCCGTTAGCCCCCCAGTCACCATGGAGTGGTTACCCTGACAATAGGTGTGTGTGTGTGTGTGTGTGTGTCTATGCATGTGTGTCCATGCTCAAACCAGAGGACAAGTTCAAGTAGTATTTATTGTATCTGTTGTCGTGACAATTCACCTCTTGCGCTTGACTTCATTAAGGAAAGAATTAATTTCTCAATACAGTATTGTCACACTTTCTTTAATGCTCACAGGATGGCTCATTCACACTCAATACAGACATACAAGCTGCTGCAGAGGAGTGAGACTCGAAGTGTGGGGTGAATACTCCTTTATCTCTTTCATATCACCCTCTACAAGTTGTTGTGATGTGGTTATACCCATACAGACATGGTAGGATATGCTTCAGCATGAATAGATGTTCTTTGTTTCCTTTCACACAGGAACATATTGTTCAGACGCACAAACATGGTTTCTATGACTGTCACTAAGCATTTCAGAAGTCCACACAAGCATTTATACATATTCATACAATAACGTCCCTCACATTTCCCCCCTTTTGATTATTCTTTATCAAATCAGAAATTATTGTAGGCTGCGTTCATAAGAAATAATGTTAAAGCAAATAAAACACACATCAGTTGACGTGTGCTGCAGCAAAATCAATGGGATGCAGGTTCAAGCAGCATGATTAGGTCAAATTACCCACAAAATACACAATACTAATACCACAACAATATAAAAATGACCATCACCAGATTTGACGGCAAGTTAAACTCTGACGTTGTCTTTCCTCTTCCAGTGGTAGCACCTTCCTGCCAACACATCCTCATAATTTAATGACCACATAGGTCGATTGTACCCGCACTCCGCAACGACCCATAGGAGCATTTTTAGACAAAAACAACCCAGAGTAATATGCCGCTTTCCAAAACCATTACAAATGTTAAAAATAATTATGTTTTATAGTGCGATAACGCTGTGGTTAAGATCTGGTCAGGTTTAGGCACAAAAACCAAATGGTTAGAGTTAGGGAAAGATCATGATTTGGGCTAAAATGATCACTTGAAACATGGTTTTTACTTCCTTAAAGTTATGCAACCTTTGTTGTCATGGCAACAGTAAACACCACTTAACATACACTCATGGTTGGAAACAGGAAGTTAACAGTGGTCACCTGCAGCTAAGTCTGCACTCTTTCTGCCATCTAACTATCTAGCCATCTACCCAACATGCCACCTCCTAAAAAGGCAAATTTTCACCTCATATTTATGTCATCTGAATTTTTCCGAGTCATAATCATTACAGCCACTAGATGGCGTAAATGTAACTATTGGTCATTTTTGCCCGCTGAATTTTATTTTCACATTTTTCTTATGAGGACGGGTGTTCCTGCAGTGGCTGGTTTGAAACCAGCTGCTTCGTCCCTCTACCATGATGGCTGCAGGCGTGGTCAGCAGAATCTTATGAAGTCCTGTCCACCTGGGTTTCCTCCAGTGTTTCCTCTTTGCATAGAGGCCCCTTGGTTGGTTTCAGGAGAGCTGCTTTCACCTGTGTGTGGATAGAGCTCAACATTTTGTTTAGCTGCACACAGTTATTAAGCATCACATCTTCCATTAGTTCTGGGCTCAAAGCTTTATGCTGTTGGGAAAACTTCAGCCTATTATTGACATGTCGACCATTACAAGACAATGTTTCTTCTCTATGCATGGTGTTAGTTCAATGAAATCCATCTGCAAGTGATTGAAGGGTTGGCCAGGGGCTGAATGACTGGAGGCTTGTGTTTCATATCCTCTTATTACATTTTGAGCAAAAAAATATTATATATATTTTTCATTTTGGTAATTTGTGAAGCTTCTAGTGAACCAGTGTTTGTTTTCTGCATCCACCTTCCCCCTTTTGACACATGGTCCTTCCCATGCGCCAACCTAGCTAGAAGAGAAACAAACATTTAGGCAAGAATGGTAATTTTGTCTTCTTTATTTATTGAGGCCATGTACATTGTTAAACATAGATGTTACCATTTGATGTACTGTAACAGCGTTAGCTTATGGTTAATTTTCATCTAATAGAACAGCACAATAACAAACAGTATAAAGCAAAACACACACAGGACACATAATACAAAATACAAAGCTCCACACAAAATGACTAATGTATGCTTGTCAAATTTAAAGCAAGATTATTTGCGTTCATGAGAAGACCATGAGATAAAATGTAGAGTCAGTGGTTATGGAGCTGAGTAGCTTTTAGCAGACTTTTTAATTTGATTTTAAACATACTGATGGAACTGCAGCTCTTCATATCATCAGTTAGGGCATTCCACTGAGTTGTGGCTTTCACAGAGAAAGCTGACTGCCCAGATGCAGTGTGACAAAATGGTATGGTACAATCTCACATGGAGGATATTCTGGAAGAGCTGATAAAGCTTAATGAGCAAGTGTACACAAAGTCACATAGTGGAGGAGGGGCCAATTCATTTAAAATTTTGTAAACCAGGCAAATGCATTGGAAATGCATTGGATTTTTGTCTAGAGTTTTTAGAGTTTGTTTGTATAAGGACTCAAGAGGTCTTATGGCTATTTCTCCAGCCTGCCCCAAACATGTAATGCAATAAGACATGTGGGAAAGAATCATAGCATGCATAAATATCTTGGATGCATCCAAAGAGAGACATTCTTTAATATGCTTAAAAATTTGTTAAGTTGCACTTCATGGCTTTCACTGTTTCTTAAAGGTAAAATTTGGATTCAGTTTTACAGTTGTGTTTACAACATCCCTGATCAAAATAAACCTTCAGCAGCATCTAAATATTTTCTTAAAAATTGATTAAGTCCTGTCCTGTTTTCAGTTCAATAATTTTTTGTCTATATTTGGATTGTGCCTTTAGGTCATTGAATGTTTATTATACTGTTGAAACAAACTGGGTTGCATTTGTAAACTAATTCACCTTAATTCTACAAATAACAAGGATTTCAATGACGTCTCATTTAGTCATTTAATGTCTCATTTAGTTGTCTGATTATGAAATAATACAGTCAGACAGTAATCATTTCTTAGTTTATAATTTGTTATAATAATTTCTTCCTCTCCCACAATAAACCAGCAAGGGTTCCTGTAAAGGCAGTTTCCCTAAGTATCTGCTATTTTTAAGTCAAATATGTACCGAGTGTTTATTTATGTCATGTAGTTTCCTTTCTGGTCAAAAGTCTAAGTAAAAGGTTTGTTTGGGGCTGGCAGTCCTAAAGTAGGTGGGGATGTGAGGGCTTGCTGAAGGCATGCGAATGCTGTCTCCGAGTCTGGGGTCCAAGTCACTGGGTCAGTCAGTTTGAGGCCATGGCCATGTTTTATGGCTGGGAGTGGATCATCAAATCAAAATAATCAATAATCAAAATTCCACTGTCTGCAGTAGCCTGTCATGCCTCAAAATGACACAAATTGATGTTTAGTTTTTGATTATGAAATTTGTAGGATAGCCTCCACTCTTTTAGGGCTCAGGCATTTGGGATTTTTTCTCTGAGATCTCATGCCCAAGGAATGTCACTGTGGGTAATACAAACTGCAATTTAGATAGGCTAGCCTTGCGACCTCGTTCAGTGAAATATTTCAACAGTGTCACTGTATCAGTTTTTGCAGTCTTCCTGGCTAAGGTGAACAGATCACTAGGTCATCTAGTATATACTGTGTTGAAACATTACCTGCAGGGAAACTCAGACCCGCCATCTTTACCTTTTTGAGTTGAAAAATATGGTTTCTGACAAGTGAGTTAGAACATAGCACAGTCACTCCAGCTGATAGCAAAACAATTGAACACTGGTGTGATTCCCTCAACGGCTTCCAGTTTCAGTGGATATTGTTGTTGACATGGTTGGTAAGTGTTTTTAGGTGTCACTCGGAGGGGCTGCACCCCCTTCACTAGCCCTACCTCATATTTACCATTAGCCCACAGACTGTTCAGTACAGTACTGTTTATTTATTGTCAGCTGGGAAAACACAGGTTTGAATTTGAGGATATTTCTCTGAGTTGAATGTACAGATCTCACCCCAGTCAATGAACTCACAAATGGGCGTCTGTATGTTTTCAGCAAGGGTGAGTATTGCACTCCGTCTGCCTTGTTTATCCATTTGAGCTCAGACAAGCACTCCAATAGAGGAGATTTGGCCAGTGACACATGTGTATGTGTATTGTCACACTTTCTTTAATGCTCAGAGCATTGCTCACTCACACTCGATACAGACATACAAGCTCTGCATACAAGTTGCAGAGGAGTGAGCCCCGAACAGTCAGGTGAATACTCCTTGATCTCTTTCACACCAACCCCTAGAAGGTGTTGTGACTACTCTATGCGTGGTTATACCCACACAGACATGGTGGGATATGCTTCAGCATGAACAGATGTTCTTTGTTTCTCTTTCACACAGGAACATACTGTTCAGACACACAAACATGGTATCTATGACTGTCAGTAAGCAATTTGAACCTTTTAGAAGTTTACACAAGCATTTATACATATTCACACTATAATTTCCCTCACACTGTCTATGTGACTCTGTATGTGTTTGTGTTTGTGTGTGTGTGTGGGTGGGCAGGTGTGTGTGTGTGTGTGTTTCTGATAGGTCACAGGTTTGATGTTGTCTCTTCTGTCTCCATCAGTGTCCTGCTGAGAAGAAATATGTGTTACCTTCCTTCCTCTCCCCCCTCCTCCTCCTCCTCCTCCTCTTTTTCCTGCTTCACAGTTAGTCTTTGACACAGCGCTGCCTCCCTGTGGCCAAACCTGCTCACTGCGGCTGAAGACACCATCCTAAATGTAATCCAGTACCTTGTGTCTTGAAAACTGTGAAAAGATGACAATTATTTAAGTAAACTCTTGATTTTCCTCTTAATTTCACCCTTGTTTCTTTTTTTAAATCAACGCTAAAAGTAGCACACATGTATACTGTAATCTGCTAGTTAATACCATTCATTGAAACTATTTGATGTTTACAGTGATGTACTTTATGTTTGCTATCTCCTCACATATTCAAAATATCGTTCTACAGCTTAGTTTAACCTCTGAAAACATGGTGTTAAATCTCTGTTTCTCTATAACATAAAACAATCATTACTATATATGCAAAAATCAAAGTATGTTTGAAAAAAACTGTTTTTTAACATTCAGAACCTCAGCTTCAGCATGTGGGTATGGATTTGATCAGATTTGACTGACAGTGCTGGCAACATCAGCAAACTCCACAATGATGCAATTGAGGCGAGTAAATATGTGACACCTTTTTGCAGCTGAGCCTTGCCAACTTCAAAGATGAGAAAAGCAATGACAAAAACAGAAATGAAGATATCTCTCATGTGAAATAACCAAATCTGTTCTAATTTAGACAGAAAATTTGTGTTTCTGACCAATTTTAATCCTGCATAGAAAATCATCAATTGGCAAAACACCTATTTGAATCAGTGAACAAATTGCAAATAACTAAATGGACGGACAGTTATGTAAGGGGCAGGTTTTATTAAAGGTTAATTGTGTGTGTGTGTGTGTGTGTGTGTGTGTGTGTGTGTGTGTGTGTGTGTGTGTGTGTGTGTGTGTGTGTGCAGTCAAATCAAATTTTATTATTATTTTTTGTGTTATCAGTGCAGAGAGAATGGGCCTTATCAGCCTTTGGTGGAGTTTCCTCTCGGACAGGAAGTGGGCTTCCTCTGCTTCCTGTTCTGTCCTCCTTTGTGTGTGTGTGTGTGTGTGTGTGTGTGTGTGTGTGTGTGTGTAGCCCCCTGAGAGGACTCAAAAGAACAATCAGTGTAGAAAGAGAAAGAACAAGCTGAGATGCAGAGGCTAAAATAACTCGAACAGGGAAAGACAGACACAGAAGGAGCGATGGAAAAAACAACTGAGAGACAGATGCAGCAGCAACAAAAGACAAACTGAAAAAAATACAGTCAGGAAAAGTGTGAACAGGACTCAGCTGACCCAGTAAAGGACCAGGACAGAGGTGGACTGAATCACGATGGACTATGAACCCAAGAAATCCAAGAAGGTACGGTAGCTTCAGTTCTGTCTCTGACTTTCATTTAATCTCATTCAAGTTATAATTTGGATGAGGAAGATTTGTTTCTGAAGTTTCTCCAGAGCTTCTTTTGTCACATTTCATCATCTAACTGGAACATAGTACTCCATTATTTTTGTGTCAAAGAAGTGTTGTCTCAGTTCCTAATGACAAACCAACAAGCTTGATTACAGACACACAGTTGGTGACGAACTCAAGCCTTCAGGCCCAGGTCACACCAGCATTTAAAAAATTTGGATACAAAAAAATTTGGAGCAAAATCAAGTAATTTCAACGGAATTGCTGTGAAGTGAAGTGAATACATGTAAATCTTTCCAATCAAGTTCAAATTTGTTAAACTCTGACAACCATTAGCAAACCATGTTGACAGTGCTGACCTTTGTGGTATTGGGGAATGGAGAAGTCCAAAATGGAGAAAGATATTGCATTAAATTTGAATAAACTGTATAAGCCAATTTAATGAGTTTATAACTGACAGTTAGCAAACTAGCTAGCTCTTCAAAATTCTTTATTGAATGAAATGTTGTATAATCCAGACAACACAATGCCTACATACATTGTATAAACAGCATAGCAGAGAGAACAACATCTGCTAGTAGAAACTACGGCAATATGAAACTTTTTATGGTTATGTTTACACAATAATTGGCTAAGGCTAGGGAAAGATTATGGTTATGGTTATTATGACGATCTCTCACTAACCCTAATCAAAGTGCTTTTGTTGCTTAAACCTAACCACACACAGGACTCAGGGTGCCAACACCAATCTTTGGTGTTAAGAGTCCTGCGTCTTGTGCAAACTTCAGAGCGCTATATGAATGTAACACTTCATAAATTTAAAAAAAACAAACATATCCCACATTATCATAATCCAGGCAGCAATTACATTTGCTAACACAACATGATTGGTGAAACAATTTCTGAACATACTTTCTAGGAGACAGGGTTGGACCAATGCCAGCCAAAAACTGTAAGTCGATTTATAGTAACTTAAATGATGTGATTCTTTAAAAACATGATCTCTGTAATAATGGGCATCTTCTAGACAGCTGTCTGTCTGTCTTCTAAAGCTCAAAAGAAAACTGTATTAAAAATTGAGAAATATCTCTTAAAGTTTTGGAAAATGTGACACCGAGCAAAAAACCCCTCTAACTAACTCCATCACCTTGGTCTGACCTGTGCAGGTTGTTACATTAACCACATTCATTACTAAACCCAATTATTTCTTCTTTCTGTCTCCTCAAAGAAACTCTAGAACAAGAGGAAGAACAAAACTCATTATAACCATCCTCGGTCTTTGTCCTTACGATTAAATTCAGCTGACAGCAGAGATGTTCATCAAAAATCTGCCTCATTCTGATATGTAGAGATCTTTCCTTGTTATTATTCAGAAAGAAACACAAGAGAGGTTTCTGACTCTAAAACAAGCTGATTTTCTCTCTCTATTCTGTGTGTGTGTGTGTGTGTATGTGTTATGTCCATTCGTCTTGTGCCTTCAAGCCACAGTATATTAATGTGTGTTTGTGTGTGTGGGTGTCAGTGGGTGTCTAACAGTGTGTGCTGTGTTATAAGTGAGTCTCAGCAGGGAGCTGTCAAAGATCACTACTCACCTGTCAATCACAGCTGGGACAGCTAAGGGGAGATGTACTACATTAACACACATGCACACACACACACACACACACACACACACACTGAGGCATGTATGAACACACAAATGAACCTTCTTACATGAAATCCTTGTTCAAATTCAAAACCCAAAACAACCCACCAGTGACCAGAGACTGCTGTGTTAATTACAGCCAGAATACTAAATTGTTGGACAAAATAAACAACATACTGATGATAACTTATTAGTTGAGCTAATAATGTAGTTTGTCCTAAAGGATGGCACTACAGCTATTGGGTCACTAAAATCAAAAGGATTTTTTTGTGTAAAGTTTGGCCTGATGGTGGTGCAAGAGGAAAGATCATGGGATCACAAAAATTATTTGGATTCCTCCTCTTGGGACCATGAATATACACAGCTAGAGTTCCAAAACATGAGGTGAAAGTATGTAAAAATGCTACCTGCAAGACAAAAACCAGGGCTTCAGCCTGCTCTGAAGACTCTGTTTGCAAAGTAACCTCTACTTCCTCATTGAGATGACATCACATCGTTTGCTCATGCCCACAAACGGCCTTCTGTTCCGTAGCCTTTGTTACTAAGGCTGTTGCTATGGTTGTTCCATATTTTGGATCAGATTCTCAAATGTCTTTGAGAAGATGCCATTTCAAGTAAAGAATGAGAAAAATAAGTGAAAACCTACTACTTTTGTTTGTTTACATAGCTTCCAGAGCTGGTGGAAGTCTGCCAGGGGACTTTTTCCAAGAGCAGGCCAATCAGAACAGAGTGGACTCATTGGAATGAGGACATTAAAGAGACAGGAGCTAAAACAGGCTGTTTCAGACAGAGGCTGAACTGAGGGGCTGCATAAATGGCCAATATAAGACAAATAAGGAGTTTTTTGAACTGTGAATCATACAAAGATATTCCAGTACTCCCATAACAAAAATATAGACCTGGAAATGCGCATGATATGTCCCCTGCAAGATATCTTGCTCTTAACCAAAGTGCTGTTTATTTTTTAAATAATTCCTCTTATCAGTCATGTATCTCTCTCTCTCTCTCTCTCTTTCTCTCATCCTTTCTCTCCCTCCCCAGGGTTTTGTCTCTCCCATTAAGCGGCTGGTCTGGTCCAAATCTGGTCGCAGGCAGGCGGACCGAGCCAGTGTTTACCGCCGCCCGCTGCACACTGTCCCCCTCTACCCCCCTGACTACCTCATCCACCCTGAAAGACTCATCTTCGACTATGTGGAGAAGGAGGTTAAGGTAGAACTCAGAGTATAGGAGAGTCTCAATTGACTTCATAACCACATGATCCAGTTGCTTGAACTTTGACTCTTTCTTGTTAGTTCCTTGGCCACCTAACCTGGGTGTCAGTTTCCCTGAACCCCTCCAGCCGAGACGAGCTGCTACAACTACTAGACACAGCCAGGGTTAGTAATCAATAACCTCACTATAACTAATCACCACTGATTTTGGTAACTCATAATTTATCTATAATAAATCTCCAATGAGGTAAGAAATCTATAAGGTGGATGTTGATAATCAGTAACGTTCTTGTTGTCTCTTCACGTCAGCCAGGAGTGTAACAGCCAGCTAGTAACAGCCAGGGTTAGTAATCAATAATGAACCTATGACTAATCACAGTCTCAGTACTCAGTCTATTAACAATCACTGTTGTAGTTAGTGATAAATAACATCTATAATTAATCATTGTTGTGGTCAGTAATCAATAATCAATCTATAACTAATCACAACCAGAGTTAGCAATCCGATAACTTGTTTAATCCTAATCACTGAGTTCAGTAAATTAGTCTATAAACAATCACTTTTGTAGCTAGTGATGAATAACATCTATATCTAAATGTTGTTGGTGATCAATAACCAATCTATAACTAGTCAGGGTTGGGGTTATTCATCAATAACTACTCATTGCTGAGGTTAGTAATCAATAACTAATTATTCTTTGTGATATTCATCAACTCATCTATAACTAACTACCTAATCGCTGCTGGGATTGTTCATCAACTGTCTTTATATAATTGATTTCAGCCAAGATCAGGAATCAATAACTATACTCTTGGGTTTAGTGGTCAATAAGCAGTAACTGGGTTGATCAAACAATTATTTATATATTACTAATTTCAGCATTCAAATGATCATATCAGAACACTATAACTAATCACTGTTGGGGATAGTAATCAATTGCGGTCTGTGATTGTTCATCTGTCTGTAATTCAACACTATCTGACTCATTAATCAATAATCTATAATCAGTTTACCTGTGTGTTTGTCAGTAGCAGTTGAAGGTGTTGCCACTGAAGACCAGCGTGGATCAGGACTGTATTCTGAGTCTGTCCGCTCGTTGTCTGCTGCTGACGTGGAGAGACAACGAGAAGCTGCTGATGAGGATCCCAACGCATGAGATCGCTGCTGCCTCCTACCTGAGAGACGATGCACTGCACCTGCTGGTCCTCAAGACAGGTGAGAACACACCTGTGGATCAGGCACTGTCAGTCAATGAATGACTGAGGAAGAACAATGTGTTTTTTTAATGATGCTTTCCTTCTCAATTGACAAAAAGAGAATACTAGGGACTCTCGAGGGATGGCTAAAACATGCAAGATGAAGATAACAATGGTCAACGTAGGTAGACCATTTGGAGTCGGGACCATCCAAATAAGGGGTGCAAGGTGCTGCCTTCACGTGATGGAAACACGGCCCAGTTACTGAGCAGTGCACACTTGGGCTAACATTAGCTATTTTAGCTAAATGATGCTAACATGGCAGGTATCATTATCAAGTAACATTAAATTTACCAAAATATTGCTACAATAGTCCAATTGATTGCCACATTGGTAGAGCAGCAGGTGAGCAAACTGTCAATCACAGCTGTCAATCAACACCCACCCATCAAAGCTGCTAAAAGTCTTCAAATCTTACACATGTAAGTGTGCTGGTGGTCATTTTGGAAATTATTGCTCCATTAATAAGATTTGAAGACTTATACTAGCTTTGATGTCTGCCATGTTGGCATTGATTGACAGCTGTGATTGACAGTTGGCTCACTTGTTGCTCTTCCTGGCTCTGGGACTCGAACTGAGTTGGACTGTTGTCACAATATTTTGGTAACATTAATGCTACTTGATTACCATACCTGATTATCACACCCAGAGCCGGGAAGAGCAGCAGGTGAGCCAACTGTCAATCACAGCTGTCAATCAACACTCACCCATCAAAGCTGCTATAAGTCTTCAAATCTTATTAATGGAGCAATAATTTCCAAAATGACCACCAGCACACATATGTAAGTGTGCTGGTGATCATTTATACGACTTATACTAGCTTTGATGTCTGCCATGTTGGCGTTGATTGACAGTCGGCTCACCTGCTGCTCTTCCCGGCTCCAGGACTCGAATTGAGTGGGACTGTTGTCGCAATATTTTGGTAACATTAATGCTACTTGATTACCATACCTGCCCTGTTTGTACAGTTTAACTAAAATAGCAAATGTTAGCCCATGTGTGCACTGCTCAGTGTTCCCAGTAAGCTAGCACTAGCTTCAGTCCAAGGCCTGTTTCCAGATCATGAAAATCAACTCCCCGCACTTCTTATTTGAAAGGTTCTGGCTTCAAATGGAAAAGATGGCACCATCAGCTGCAACTCTGGGCTTCTGTGGGTGACATCACATCTCGCTACATCCATCTTTATATACAGTCTATGGGGTGTACCTGTATTAATATTCATGGAAAGTGTGGGGTAATTTAGTATCTCTGAGGGACATGGCTACCAGTCTTTACAGTGTTTGTGACTTGGTGGTTGCCATGCATGTCTTTTCTCATCATGTTCATAAAAAAACCTAATTCAGTGTTATATTTCTCTCAAAACAAAATGTGGTAAATGATGTGTTATGTTGTATATACTGATTGACCAAATAGGGCATAACTACAGGTAGAGAAAAATCAAACTGATGAATGTTTTTTTCTTTTTTTGTTCATGTGGCAGTGAAAGTTGGGAGAATGGACCATTTCTACTGTTGAATATGACAAGTGAACATTTTTTTTAACCCTCATCCCACAGGTCTGAACGTGGACACTGTGGTTGCTGGGGACGACAGCCTGGACAGGAAAAAGCCAACTGGAATCGATGGCAGACGTCAAACCATGAGCTGTAACGCTGACCCACGACCTGCAGGGGGGACGATGGAACGACGACACACCATCTGTGGAGTCGACTGGAGGCCTTCACTGTCCAGGAGTAACCATGACAAAAACCAGAATGTGGAGAGAGGAGGAGGAGGAGGAGGAGGAGGAGGAGGGGGAGGGGGAGAGAGAGGGGGAGGAGGGAGTTTAGAGAGGAAGAGAGTGGGAGGGAGCTGGGAGAGGAGACAGCCAACACGTAAACCAGGAGGGAGCTGGGAGAACCGCAGGGCAAGGCCCATGAGCGGGAGTTGGGGTGTGGGTGTAGGAGGGGGAGGGAGCTGGGAGAGGAGGCATGGAGGAGGGGGAGGAGGTGGTGGAGGAGGAGGGAGCTGGGAGAGGAGAGGAGGAGGTGGTGGAGGAGGTGGCGGTGGGGGAGGAAGCTGGGAGCGACGGCAGGCCTGCACGGGGAGCTGGGAGCGGGGGAAGAGCTACGGCAGCTGGGAGAGGAGGAACCACAACCCGCTGGAGCCGACACCTTGCCCCGACGCCTACTGTAACCTGGTCATCCTGGCTGTGGAGAACAGGGTGGGTCACCTGATCTGCTCCGAGAAGATACTTCACAAACTACTTACTCAACCTCTTTATTCTCAAACAAACAAATTTTTGATTTTGTATAAAATATCACAGTATACTGCTGAATGTTTCATAGGTTTGATTGCTTGGGTAATTCTGAAATTCTGGGCATATTCTGGCCCTGTTGTTATGAGAGACATGTCTGAACTAACCATGACCCTTCGGCTCACTCAAGACTGAAAAAAACAGAAATATTGAATAATTAGTGATATTAGATTTTTTTTGTTTTTTTTTAATTACCATCCATGTCTAACCAAGTAAATAACACAAGATACTGTTGAGAAAGGCTGGATACCGTGGCAGAATTTTTTGTTATTTACCACGAAAGTCAATGGGATTTTAAATGAGGTTTTCTTACCTCTGGAACAGAAGCATTCCTCCTTTGTGGAGAAACTTTCATATAAAAGTGGATGGTGTAACACAGCTAACAGGCTAGGATAGCTTCCTCCTTGTTCCCTCAGAGGTCAGTACTGTCTAGACAGTTTGTCCAATAGGTCAGCAACACAGATGATACATGTCAAAGTTCACCTAGACTGACGTAAGTGTGGCAATTCGATTAAAATGAAGTTCCTCTAAAATTTCAGCTGCGTCTTTAGCATTAACCTCAAAATACAGTAGACAGGAATTTGGTCTTTTGTTGTTTGTTTGTTGGTTTTGGACAAGCAGAAATTTTACACTGTTGGTGGTGTTAGGCTATATGAAAAATCAATGAATTCAAATTTTAAATTTTATAGAAATAGGCCTACCAATAGTGGTTGAAATACAGTATTTAACTATGGACTAGGGGACCGAACAAAATCACACACCAACAGTTAGTGTATGTGCGTAGAGTTGATAACTTGTAAATATCAGTGTGGACATTCAGTCAAGTCTGATATTCAAGACTCAAGAAACAACGAGATGCAAGGAAATAGAAATAGAACATTGTAATGAGTTTTTCCACAAGGGTTCAATAATGCTGCTCATGTTGGAGAAGTGGAAAGTAGGGCAATACTGTTCATGATCATTCACACACACACATACACATTCATAACATTCATACTGAGACTGTTTTGTTGCATAACCTGAAACATTACATCACAGCTGCAGCAGAGTGGCCGTGTCATTGGATTTGTGTGTGTGTGTGTGTGGTGATAAGGTATCCTCGGTCATTGTTAACCTCATCCCCGGAGCAATAATTTGTTTGGATTGGCTGCATTAGTGTGTCATTGTTCAGTCAGTTGGCTTAGATAAAACTCACAGACTCCAGTTGAGTTTCATTGCAAAAACAGATTGCGGTCTTGGCTCAGGGTGGTTTCTGGTTCAAATCCTACAACTTATTACTGTGCATGTGCCGTTGAGTAAGGCACTAATACAGATAACTGTAACAGTCGAAGCTGTTCAGAACGATCAGCAAAAGGGAAAATCTGAGGGGAAATTTGGTTTTCAGAGATCAGGGTTATATTGATGTGACAATTAATTCACTGTAATAATGATTTCTGTGTGTGTTTAGGATGCTGCAGAGGAGTACTGTTCCCTGATCTGTCAGATGTTCCAGGTCATTTACGGTCATCAGACCATCGAGTGTGTTGACAGGGCAGGGTTCCACTACACCATGCCAGACCGATACTGGCTGCAGAGGAGTAAGTGACACATAGACTTTCCATATGTCAAAAATAAAACAAAAACAATGTAATTTGAAGACACTTTAAAAGTAAGTTTTATTTTTTATTTTTCGTGTATGATGATGAATTGTAAATCTAGTGAAATCACAGAAAGTCTTTGTTACACAGTCATTTTTCAGATAACACTAGCTTAAAGATACTGATGTTTGTTAACTCTTTAACATCCACCGGGTCGCCGGCGACCCGCTTAAGCCAGTTGTAAGCGGTAACATCACACAGTAATGAGTCAAAGCAGTTGGCACTATTTGGCCAATTGGAGATGATTAGAGAGGTTCTGGGACGCCAGTGACACCACAAACTAAAAACTCCCTATAAGGTTAGTCCTAGAGGTCTGGAATTTTATACAGGTTGAAAAGATGTAGAAGGTATATGGTGTTCTGGGTAGTTCTGGCATAAAGCATGTCCTAATTATGTTATTCAAATATGACTCATTATAGACAAGGACCAAAAACACTTTTTCAAGCCTTATTTGAACTGATGTAGTTTTGTTTGTGTTTTAGCCACATGCTAAACAAACACATTTCCAGAAACTAGAAGATGCCATTTGTCAAATGAAGGCTAATACATGCATCATGGCCTTACAGTTCTTCTGTTATAAGCTTTTCCATTTGGGTGTGCCAAAT
Source organism: Thunnus maccoyii (assembly GCF_910596095.1). Lineage (NCBI taxonomy): Eukaryota > Metazoa > Chordata > Actinopteri > Scombriformes > Scombridae > Thunnus > Thunnus maccoyii. The sequence goes on along the minus strand of NC_056536.1, from coordinate 29,727,678 downwards.
AGGCAAAAATTCTATAAAAAGGGTGGATGTTAAGTGCAGCCTTAACAAGGGAACACCCATCAGAACAACCATACCTTTGTTTTTGTGGAGTATTCTGATGTGTTGCAATGACTCATGTCAACATGTTACAGGATACACCACTGTCCTTTTGCCCAGCATTGACGCATGTCAAAGCTCCAGAATAACCGAGAAGTTTACAGATCCTGTTTCTGCTCCCCAGTGGATGAACCCTTTAAATTTTTATGACACCGTGACCTTTCCTCCAGCATCACCCTCAGGAAAAACCTTTTTTTTTTATCTGTAGCTACTACTACGACTACTGCTATAGCTCTAGGAATAACTAAATTATCAATATTGTATGTTGTTTATTCTGTCCAACACTTTTTGAATTGTGAGTCGTAATGAATACTGCAGAGACTATAAACATAGACAAACCTCTTGGTCTCTGTTTGATAGTAGATTGTGTGAATACTATAACTTTTAAATGTACTTAATGTCTCTCTGTCTCTGTTTGTCTCTGTGCAGGTGACAGCTGTCTGTCTGACATGTCCTACAGTTATGATCCAGAGTTTAGCTGCTGCAGCTCATAGTGAGTCACATTTTACCCCAGCTGAAACTCTCCAGATAAATACGGTGTTTTATCTATTTACAACTTTTCCTTAATATTTAGGAAAAAGTTTTCTAACAGATTCTGAGCTAACAGCTTAGACAGCTTTTACTATGTTAAATATTCTCCTCACCAGCTCTTCCTCAATGAGTTTTGGCCATGATAGCGATAACAGAAAGCATTTTCAGCACTGCGGCAGAGATTAAATTTTGACTTCCCAAATAATGACCCACTTCTTATACAGTTTACATAGAGTATCAAAAAAAGAGGGAGAGATCCTAAGACAACAAACACACAAATTAAAAGCAAAAAAACAAGCTCAACCTCATTCTCTTAATATCTTGTGAGCCTGATGTAGATAAAACATAAATGAGCATCAGAATCAAGTACACTCCTCTATCCTCACATCTGAAACATGAACATTTTGATCAGATCACAAAGTTCTTGGTCTTCTTATCAGTCTATGCAGATTCTGGGCTCATTATTACCATCGAACCCTCTAAATATTACCAATTTAAAGTCTGGGATTTATTTACTCACAGCTTGTAATATGGTTGTGATTTGGGTTAATTTATTCTTTCTATACCTTTTATATCCTTGTAGCCGGTACAGTAAATAACAGCTGATTGACAGCTACGGTTGGTGAACAGCAACTGCATACTAGCCCAACAAATCTATCCATCTGTTTGTCATTGGTCTGTCTATGTTAGTGGATAGTTATATTCTGTTGATGTAATAGTTGAGTTTGTCTCTAACTCTCTCTCAGTGATGGTTCCCAGGATGCCTTTGAGCTCTACTACAGTGAGACATACAGTGAGAGTTCGTCTCTGTCCCTGCGGGACTCCCATCGCAGTCTGGCTTCAGTCAGTGATGGAGGAGACAGCAACCCCGCCCTGATGCTGATGCAGGAGTACATGATCACTGTGAGTGTGTATTGTGGGTGTGTGTGTGAATGTGGGTTCCACACTTTCAATATTTGGCTGGTTGAGGCCATGTGATTGTGTGATTGCAGTCCAAAACAGGAAATTATTACAAATATTTGTAATAACGGCAACATTTTACATTTATATACTGTATGTAATATAAAGTGATTTAATGAAACATCTATTCATAATTAAATGTATATTGTATTCCCATAGAAAAAGCAGTTTCGATTCATAATCCCCATGGTTTGTTAGCTGGCGAGCGAGCTGGCTCTTTCATGCTGTGCTCTGCTGGCGGGGCTGCATCACTGCGGATGATGAAACACGATCAATAAGATGATCAGAAAGGCTGGCTCAGTTATTGGCCTTACCCCAAACTCACTTAAGGTCACTGCAGAAAAAAAGAACAATGGCCAAACTAAAAACAGTTCTGTATTTTGAAGGCCATCCATCCATTACACAGTGTTTATAACGGATTCAGAAGCTCATTCAGTGAGCGACTAGTGATGCCTCAGTGCTCTACTGAAAGACTCGGAAGGTCTTTTTTTTTATTTTTTTTTATTTTTTAGATGTGGTCTAGATCCATAGCACCTTTCAGCTGGTTTATAGTGTTATTTATTGTTGTACTGTGTATTTGTATTCGTGTACTGTGAATGCAATGTCTATATTGTTTGTTGTCTGTCTGACAAATGACTTTCTCCATTGGGGATTAATGAAGTTTTCTAATCTAATCTAACAGCAACCAATAAATCTAACAGATGTTCCCCATAGCAACAGAGGGTGTGCGTGACAGCTTTGAACCACCAGAATACACTTTGTGCCTCATGGTTGAACTAAAATTAGTTAGCTCACAAGCTAACTATAATGTTAGAATATTATTGCCCTAATTATTGAAAGTGACATTAAAGGGTCTGTTCACAATTCTTCAAGTCTGTCTTATAACAATAGTCAGGTACCCATATGAACACTGAAACATTTCCTTGCTGCAATCATTCCTCCTGTTCTGCTGCAAATGCATTTATAATGTAAGTGATGGAGGACAAAATCCACAGTCCTCCTCCTATGCAAAAATATATTTGTCTGAACTTCTCTCTATTTTCTCTTTACTGGGCCATTAACTCCCTCTGGCATCTTGTTCTCAGGATTTTACATCATTTTATTTAATAAACATTTATTGAAAGAGGAGAAAAACAACCCTTTAGCAAACTTGTTAGCTGACAGGACAATAAGTTCACACAGTTTATTTAAAAGATGTTTTTGTGCTATAGACTCCAGTCTCATAACTATCTGCAAATCATTCCTCTTTTGTGGAGCAGTTTTTATTCTAATCAGGGCAACCATCAACCATTCTGGACTCTCTGGCTTCCCCTCCAATTAGCTATCTATTGGCCAAAAGTGCGAATTGGCTTGTCAAAGTTCACCACTGTTGAAGCAGATTTATTTCACCTCCATAAGCGAATTGAGTGACCGCTGTGATTGCATAGGAATTAATCAAGTTTGCCAAAAAATGTAGCAGAGTGACTAGGCCTTAACTGTAGCTTGCAGCTTTGGCAGCTTGCAGCTACCTTTCTCTGTTGCTGGTTCGTTAATTCTCACAGACCTAAATGGATGTAATGTTATTTGTCAACTAACTAAAATCATTTATTCTTTTTTTTTTTAGCTTTGTTGTTAGTTGTACCAGTTGAGCAGACTGCAGGCAGGAAGAATCACTTAGCAGCATGGTGACTGCATCAAAACAAATGAAGAAAAACTATTGTCTGTATGTTTGGATGCTCTTCTGACTCTCTCTCTCTCTCTCTCTGCATGTGCGTATGTGTGTGCATGTGCGTGTGTGTGTGTCTGTGTGTGTAGCTGCGTAATAAACTGAGTCCGGTGGAGTTGCAGCAGTTTGCTGTGTTGCTGAGAGAATATAGACTGGGATCAAACATCGACCATTTCTGCTCCGAGCTGCTGCAGCTGTACGGAGACAACCGCAAGTTCCTGCTGCTGGGTGAGAGACACAGAGACAGACAGAGCGAGAGAGAGAAACACACACACACACAAACACACACAAAGCTCATTAACTGAAACTCTGCGGCAAACCACAACCTACTATTTATACAGTTTCATGGTAGTACTGCAGAGGAAGGAGACGAGTGTTAGCTGTGTGCTGTATCTTACGCTCTGTGTGTGCGTGTATGTACATGAGTATACTGTATGTGTGAGTGTATTTAGCATGTGTGTGTTTACCGCAACAAATTCCACCCCAACCCACTTCCACTGAGGAAACCACAACTTCCTGTAAAGAGAGAGAGAGAGAGAGAGAGTTGACCTGTTAATGCTCAGTGTGTCGGTGTATAATCATCATTATGAAACGTTTGCTGTGAAGGAGGACATCAGACAATAAACAGTGCAGACGTTTTCAGTCCTGCCTCTTAAAAGTGAAGCACACAAACCGAATTTAAACCCCAGTGTTCCTACTAGTTCCCTTAAAATTTGCAGCGTTCACACGGTGTTTCCTCAAGTAGCATCACAGTTGGGTGACGCATCTGTCACGTCAGCCAGTGAAACCCATAGCTGCACCAATACAGTAAACAGAAAATTCAAGATCAAATCAAGTTGTTGTGCATCATCTATCATACATTTCTCAGTAGAGAAAGAAAGACAGTTTAAATAAAGATAGTTTAAGGTCATACACTCTGCCCTGGGTCCTCCAAGCCTCTCCCAGTATGGTGCCTCAAGGGACCAATACAGTGAAAATGACGAGGGTGGACCCATGTGGCCAAAGTCAAGTTTAGGCTACTTTTCAGCATCTTTTCAGAGGCCTTAATGTGATATCATTTTCACCACAATGGCAGTCAAATAGTGGCCCATGAGACAGATCTGGTCCTCCAACAAAAATATTTGGCTCCCTAACAAAAGCTGAAGTTTTCCTTGTTATAGATTATATAAAATCTTTTACATCACTCTTCATTAATCCACACAGTAGTATGTGTTGTAGTATTTGTAACATCTTAAAAACTGCATAACTCAGCTACATAACATAATTTGGAATGAAGTAAATGAAGCGGGCCACTGTTTATTGTATGTGGATAAGATATCAATTAAATTTCTAGTTAGCCCCCCAATAAACAGTGCTGAAAAAACTGGCCCATGGTTGAACTTACTTGGTGTACACCTTCTTAGCCTAGCTTGTTAACATGCTAACATTTAATATTTAGGACTAAAAACAAAGTACAGCTGAGATTAATGGAAAGGTATTGGACGAATTAAAACTTTGACCTGATGGTGGCACTAGACAAAAACAATTTATCCAGAAGAGGACATGAATATGTGTACAAATCTCATGGCAATCAATTCAATAATTGTTGTCTCATGCTGTTTCAACCTCATGGTGGTGCCAGAGGTCAGGGCAAAGTCATGTTTTTATTTTTGTCTTCAGGGAACTGTGAATGTCTGCAGAGGATACCATGGCAACGCATTCAATAGTTCTTTAGATATTTCATTTTGGATGAAAGTGGTGGATCGACCAACAGACATGACTTTTAACAAACACAGAAGAATGGTTAGACCATAAATTCACTGGAAGAACATTGGATTCTGTCAACAAACTGCAAAATTATGTAACTTTTTTTTTGTAACTATTAACCAATTTGGTTTTGGGTACTTGGGTACTAATGTACAAGTAGGTTCAGGGAAATAACTGTAAGAAAACTGGTAGCCCTTTATTTCTTCTTGTATTAAAATTACAAATGTTTTGCCTGTTGAAGATGATAATGAAGATGGCATCAAAAAAAAGACAACAAAAGTAATTTTAATTAACAAAAGTGTTTACCTTGTGTCCTGTCTTTCCCAGGCATGCGTTCGTTCATCCCAGACAAGGACGTTGGGGTGTTTGAGAGTTTCTTGGAGAGTATTGGGATCCGGGAGGGTGGAATTTTAACCGACAGCTTTGGACGCATCAAACGCAGCATGAGCAACACTTCGGCCACAGCAATGAGAGGGTACGTAGGTCAAGAGGAGGTGTACAATGTCCTTTGTCATTGCAGGGGGCTCATGAGGTAAAGCGGGTCGTCCACTAATCAGAAGGTCGGTGGTTCGATCCCCGACTCCTCCTGTCCGCATGTCGAATTGTCCTTGGGCAAGATACTGAACCCCAAATTGCTCCTGATGGTTGTGCCAGCACCCTGCGTGGTAGCTTGCCACCATTAGTGTAATGTATGAGTGTGTGTGTTAATGGGTGAGTGAACAGCATGAAACACATTGTAAAGCACTTTAGATTAAAGCGCTATATAAATGCAGCCATTTATCATTTCTGATCAAAGCTTGGTTGGTGAGTAAGTTCTGATTGGCCTTTGAAGTTTCATGTTGGTTCTTGTCAGGATAACAGGTTTTGCTCATATTATCACATCTCACTGATACAGTTCAGGTATTTTATTATTGTGGTCAATAAGAAAACCTTATTTTGGGGGGTTGAGATCATGCTTATGAAAGAAATTGTAGAGTTAGGGTGGGTTTTGATCATTGTTCCCTTTACTTTGATGCAACCAGCCCAGGTTTAGTCCACTTTTAGTATACAAAAAGACATTTCCTTTCTTAGAAAATAAGTGTGAATTAAAATGAAATCTGACTCATTCTCAGCAGGACATTTGAAAGCAGCTAATTAGCCTTTTACCAGGCAATCCATCTTTGTGCACAAGCCTGAAAATAATGTACCCAAAATAAGATGGTTACTGTTCTTCAATCTTTTTGATTACAGTCATAACCCTGGTCTTATTTAAAAGGTAAATCTTTAAATTTTACAACAAAAAAGTCTGAGTATAACTGATCCTGGAAATAATGCCACCAAGGTTAAAGTGTCCCATGGGTGGGGCAGTGTTGCTTAACAGGTTAAGGAGAAAGTAAGAGAGATTACATAGCATTTAGACAAACTGCTTGTTTTCCCAGCAGGTACGACAGCTGCTCTCTGGCCTCAGGATCCCAGGAATTCAACCGACGGATCACTGACATCACCCATGACATCCAGGCGCTCGGCTTCCAGGACACACACGGAGACATTGAGGAGGAAGACTACTACCTCTGATGGAGGGATGGAAGAAGAGAAAGAATTTCAGTTCTGGTTTAACTCCTACTGCCAATCAGTGTCTGAACTCTGAAGCTGCCCGAGTGTCCATGTGCGAGAGCATTGTTCATAGATAGATCATTTTCTATTAATTACTAGACACATTACCTGTAAATATTAATTGTATATATTGACTGGAGCAGCCCTTTTAATATTGATGGGCAACAGGTGAATAGTATAACACAATCATAAAATGTTATTTTTGAGACCAAAGACCAAACATCATCAACTCAACTCATTAAATCAGAATAATTTCTTCCTCAGTGTATCATACTTTAAAAAAAAATATTCAACAATGCAACTACTGTTTGTTAAACTGCTGTTTTTTCATTAACATTTTTGCATTTTTTGACATTCCACTGGCACATTTTATTTTCATTTATTTAAATATGGAAAATGTAGCCACATGTAGCAGTTAATCTAAGATATAAATGAATGAAATTTCAATCTGATCATCTCATCATTACAAAAGACATTTTCAGTTGAAACTGTACAGTTATTACTATATTTCAGTTTTTAATGTGTAATCACTGATACTGAAGATTCAGCAGTTCTGAAAAAAGGTTGTGAGTATGTAAATTATATATTTATATGTTTTACATTTAATAAATCGGCAAGAAAAACCTAAATGAAACAGATGATGATGTTGTCAAGGGGAAATTTGTCTTGCAGAAAGGTAAAACATTGAATGCAGACAGACTAATATATATAAAACCTACAAAAAACATTTGAAAATACATTCAACTGTGTACATCAAGTGACAACATAAAACCTTGAGTCTGTCATCACCACCCAGCAGTGACATGGGGAACTCATTAGGAGCGGAGGCATGTAACTGTTTATTCAGCTTTGAATTAAGTCTACTGTATGTTGTGATTCAATTTGCATTAATTTGTTAAGAGAGAGAAATAATTTACAAGGCCGCTGTAGAATGAGATTTTCTGGAGGGACTGTAATACCTGTCACCACCACATGGAGGCAACTGAGGATAAAAAAAACTGCTGTACATCCATGCTGCTGAGCTTAAGGTTCAATTGTTGGGCTGACCTTACTGTTTTTACTGGTTTTAAAAGCTTTAACAGCTTTAATAACTGGAAATAGATAGATGGACAAATGGAAGGACAACAAAAATTGAGAAAAAGATTAAAAAAGAGGAGCCTCATCCTATACTCTACCCTATAGTGTACCAGAAAGAATGAGAAGATATAACATAACAACTGAATATAATGTTAATAATGAAAACCATAAATAGAAAATGTAAAATATGTTTGTGTGTCTCTCTCTCTTTCTCTCTCTGTCTCTCCATGCTGCATTGACCCGTTACCCTGGTGGCAGCATCATGACCTTCCCATGGTGCACTGCTTCCCTGCCCCCCGGTCCTCTCCTCTGCCAGCTTCGCTAAACATCAGAGAGAAAAACATAGAGTCAGAACACCCACAGGCCCTACCCGAGTCATTACTCTCCTCAACCTCATTATGTAATAGACTGACACCGTGTGCATTTATTTTTCAAATTATTTATCATAAACAGAGCAACTATTATCAGCAGCAGCGATAAACATGACTGTAAATGTACTAGAGTTAGCTAAAAGGCTGGTTTATATCTCTTGACCCTGAATAGATGGTATGCCGGCACTGCAAGCAAATTACATAATAAAGATACACACAATTATTTAAAAAGGATGCATGCATGAGGAGTAGTGAGTGTTATAGGTGGAGAGAGAGAGAGAGAGAGAGAGAGAGATTAATTTGTAGGTGAAGTGGGTCACAGGTTGAAATCACAGAAAATATCAGAGGAAAGTATCTGTAACCACAGACCGACTGGACAATGTACATCCCCATACAACCAAAATACTAACTAACACTCTTCCAGGGCTTCACGACTGTGTAAGATAATGAAAAGCTTACTATTCTGTTGAGGAAGACATGTTTGGGTTCACCGCAGGCAAACAGCCATACTGTCACCACTGTATGTCTTCAGCTGCTTCATAATGTCAGAAGTCAAGATTCATATCAGTCAAGATGATACCAGAAAATTCAAGGTGATGATGTTCAGTTCTGTTATCATGACAGGAGATAAACCTTGAGGTCATTTCTGTCAGTTTGACTGCAGTCTTTGGGCCATGTTTGTGTGTGTGTGTCAGTGTGTGTGTGTGTGTCAGTGTGTGTCAGTGTGTGTGTGTGTCAGGGACAGCAGACACGCATTGTATAAATGCGATCCTCATCATCGGATTATAGCGCCGTAATCTCTGCAATCTTCCATGTGGCGGCATTTACCATCATACCATCATCATCATCCTACTGACACACACACACACACACACACACACACATACACACACAATGCTCTCCTCTATTACTTGTCATACGCAGCCCTGCAGAATCACGGATACACCGTTTAACATCAAATATTATTTCTTGTTCTTTCCTAAAGTATATCTTTTCCTTTTCTTTTTATAAGTGCAATTAGACATGGAATGAAAAAATGATAAATTAGGCAGACATATGGACATTGGTGTAAGAAAATATACAGACAATTACATTATAAACAATACAATAACAATAAAACAGTACAAAAACAGGAAGACTTAACAGCAGAGGTTATGAGTTGGTGCAGAGCTGAAGCTGAACTACGTATTTGACATTTTGTATTAGTATATGTTTCTGTACATGTATGGATATGTGTGACCACTTATACATACAGTATATCTGACATTCACTATTTTGTGTGTGGTTTGTGACATTTCTAAACATTTGTTCCTGTGTAATTAAAATGCTGCCACACAGGCACACATTGTTAGTGCTAAGCTTACATCGTATTTTGATCAACACATGGACGGTCATGGGTTAACGGCATGGTGTCTGCATCCTGTCTGTTTTAACACCCCCCTGGTTGAGCCCCCAGCCCACTCAAATAAACATGTAGACATGATGTCATACAAATAAAAAATTATTTCCAGGGGGGATTAGTCTGAATTAAATGATGTCAGTTTTGGAATGTCATCCTGTTGTTGTTCCAGCTGAGCTGGAAGGTCACTTGTAGTTCATTTGTTGGTCTGTAGCTGCAGGGGATCAGGGGGTGAGTGTGTGATAACAAACTCCCATCCTGCAGGGATTTACAGTGTGATGTGTCCTGCAGGGTATATTTAGCAGGCTACCAGTCATACTACACAGTATGGTCGTCCTGCTGAGCTGACCAGATTCACTCAGCTCAGTGTTGGTGTCACTGCGGGGATCAGTGCAGAGAAAATCCACTGTGGTTCCATAACAAAGTGCCAACAGCCAATCAAAGCTGCTGTCAGGCAGAGCTGCAGTGACAGCTCAGTTAATGCCTCAGCAGCCCTGATACCCCTGAGATGGGCTGAGGAATTACATGGGCACTGCAGGGAAGAGTAACACCCCTTAAATAAAAAAAGAAAAGAAAATGCATAAAATTAAACCATAGTACCCAGCATGAGACTGTATGCCTTCTATTGCATAATAATACCATAAGAGTGTTTCATTCATTTTTCTATTCATTTTATTTTTTTATTTAATACAATTCACATATTGTATCAGGTAGATAACAGCTCATTTTCATCTATGGTAACTGGGCAGAGTCCTGCAGTGATGTGTAGGTTCACACATTAAAAGCTTTAGCAGTAACAGACAGTTCCAGTTATTGTAATTAACAAAAAAACACAATAATACATCATTATTATGAGAAAAATTAAAAAACAGACACTAGTTCTCATAGTTCCCAAATAGCCGCCATAACATCTGCAATCTAAAGCAGTGGTTCCCAAACTTTTTGTCACATGTTCCCCTACAGCCCTATCAGATGAGCTCAAATACCCCTGCACTGCACTCTTATGATGAATGGGATGGCTTCATGCAATAATTTGATAGCATTTCACCACAGAGAAACACAATGGTTGCGGTTGATTCATGTTGTATGTCTTTTTTATCTTCTTTAGTAGTCAGTCAAGTTTGCATTGGACACTGAAATCACTTCACTCAGTTGCTTTTAGCTTTTTGCTGGCTGTATTTCATGGATTCAATCCCAAAACTTGGTGGAAAAGTGTTGTAGCTGACTCAGGTTGACTGTTTGCGACTATAAATGTACTATACTGTACTTGTAATGCTAAATGTGTGTTTAATTTACTCCCTAAACATAATTTCTACACCACAAATCTTTCCATGTATCCCTTGGTAACTGCCCCCAAGGATATGTACCCCTAAAATCAAACAAACAAATCAAACACACTTACTATCAATGCAGTCTTTAACCGTAGCCAACACAAACAGTGTAGTTTAGCACAGTCACTGTCCTATCCTTCATACATAAAAAAGTAGATTTCAAATTTCTAAAAGCTCCCTGATACTAAGTGGTGAAGAATTCAGCATTCTGGCTGTGCACACTTTTTACTTTTTACTGACTCTTTAACCTTCATTTATTCAGGGAAGTTTCACTGAGAGGAAGCCTCACTTTTGCAGCAACGCCCTGATCACATTCACACAGTTACACACCTGGAAGCTGCCCAGTACAACCACTGACTAATCTGCTGGCCACTGTGCAACGTCATTGGAGCGGTTAGGGTGAAGGGCCTTGCTCAAGGGCACCTCTGTGGTGGTGGAGAAGGGAGGGGCAAGTGCAGCTTTTCCACTTTTCCTCACCCAGATTTTTCCAGGGACTGTTCTGACGACGTTTCAGTCACATGCTTGCTTCTCTAACCTTTAAGCCACCACTGTTTATTGTAGGTATGGACACACTGCATAACTTAAATTATCATTCACCACTGTATACATCAGTAGTTCAATCTTTTTCCAAATCCTTTTAAATGAAGGTTTTTATTGCTTAATGTGTAACAAACAGAAAAAATGGTAAGCGTGCCTTTCAAAGTAAATTAAATACACTTGTTTTAATCCACCATATGAGACAGTGTTGTGTTATTTATGATGGTACTTTCTAATCTAGTGTGTACAGTTTCGAACGTAATCTACTCCCCGAAGAGTCTGGCAGCAAACGTCATGACGTGGTCCCGTCTGAGCCAATGAGAGCGCAGGAAGGTGTAAAGCGGTCTCGCGCCGGGTAAAAGGGATTTGACAGTTGCGGGTCTCGAGCTGATCATCCAGTTGACTTCCTCAGTGGGACAGAGACCATGGCGGCTGCTGCTGCCTGCGGCCAGCACAGCGCTGCGATAACGGTCGCTGTTAGCGGCAAAAAACCGCATAGTAACAGGGAGCACAGTCGGAGGAACAGGGAAAACTCTCGCCGGAGACAAGCAGCTCTTTTGTTTCTCAGTAACATCTCCCTGGACGGACGGCCAGTCCAGAGTAATGAAGCCGAGAATGGAGGAAGCCGACACCACAAAGAGACCGACTTGGAGGGAGCTGACTCCGGCTCTGCGGCGGTGGCAGCGGCCGGGCTGTTCCCGGATAGCTACGGGACATTCCCCAGTTTGTCAGCGTCCGTGAGTTGCGGGAACGTAAATCCTTCCCCGGCACCGAGGACAGGAACGGGACTTCTCACTGTACCGCCCATCCTCGTCCTGCCGTCGGACACGGGGTTCAACGATGCGGGGAGCGCGGAGGTGCTACTCGGGTGCCGCAGAGGCTCGTTCCCTTCGCCGGGGAACAGTAACCTGCTCTCGCCGTCTCCGTCCAACACCAGTCTGCTGCCGTCGCCGCTGGGACCGCGGAAGTCTTCCACGCTGTTATCGGTACAAAGCTGTAGCTCAGTGTCCTCAGAGCCGCGACAAAGGTGAGAGAAACACGGCTGTGTTTTTGTTCTGTCATCTGCTGAGCATGTGTGTCACTGCAGCCAATAACACAGTCGAATCTGCATATTTGTTGGCTGGTTTTCCCCCTTCAAACCGCTACGGTTAGCTTTACTGTCTCAACGTTACCTGAAAGTTGAGGGAGGGGATTGTTGTCATCGGCTCACACACACACATAACTCCATAGGTATGCTGTTGCAGGACTGTGATGTAATTCCACAGTGGCTCAGAGTATGTACACTCATTTTCTCAAGCTGAGAATGTTTGATTTTGTTTTGCGCAATGGATTTCATGCTTTTAAGTCCGTGGGTCTTTTTGTTGTTTGTGGTCTGCCTCCAGTGGCTCCCCTGTGAAATTAAGGACTGTTTTATTTCACAATCCTTTCACTCACTGTCATTTATAGGAAGTTTAAGAGGTTATTGTTGATGTGATGCAAGTTTCCGCTTAGACACGGTTGCTTCCCTGCCTGGAGGTAAAGGGACATTCAGGTTGTTGTTTTCACATGTAAGCCTACTGAGTCATGTCTTACAACACACATACACTCAGGTGTGTGTGAGGAACAAAATCTTATGAATTACATGACTATTCCAGTTGACTTTGAGAGGTGGTAGCAGGGCCGGTCTTGCCTGTGTTGGTGCCTTAGGTGACTTTTTATAATCATAAGGGACATTGACAAGGCATTTTGAACACAAGAATTGAACAAAATGCTACAGTAGTACCTGCAGTCCTTGTAAGGGCTGCACGATAACAGTCAAAATGATAATCACGACTGTTTCGCTCAATATTGCGATCATGATTATTCTGCTACTTCAGGTCAAAACATTTCTATTGCATTCCAACCATGTTGTTGCACACACAGAAGCTTCACATATGAATCACACATAAAATAAAATGCAACAACAGATCCTTCAGCCCCAGACAAATTCCTCCCAGACAAAAAGGCGAGTGGAGGTCATATAATGGCGTTTGGTGGTGACTAACTGGTAAGGCTTTGAAAAACAAACCAGATGAAAACACATGCAAGTCAATAGGGAAATAAGAGGAAGAAATGTTACAAACAAAAGGACGTCCCCCTCATTTGGCGCCCCAGGTGGCTGCCCAGGTGGTGGCGTTGATTATTAAAAGTTTAGAGCCACTTTTATCTTGTTAAAGCTACAAGACATATTCCATTGTTCAGGTCAGTTTTTGTGAAAGAGGACTTTGTTGGCTCGTGCTTACTAATTACTAGATTTCCATCGAAGCTGTTCTCACAAAATAAGAGAGTAACGTGTTAAACCACTGGGAATGGAACCTACATACTTAGAGGCTGAATCCTGTCCAAAGCGCCGGATATAGAAAACTTTCAAGTAAGTCGGCACCGAATGCTCGGTCAGATTCTTTCGGACTTGTTTACTTATTGTGTTCAAACGGTGTTTCATTTGAATCATGATTTTGTTCATATGTATTTTGTTAAGACGAAGCCCAGCCAACAATTATTATAATGATACTCAGATTCGTAGCATCCAAAGTGGCGTCTTCAAACCGCTTCTTGCGCTCTCCAAAACCCAAAGATATTCAGTTTACAGTAATATAAAACAGATAGAAGCTAGAAATCTTCACATCTGAGAAGCTGGAACCAGAGAATGTGTTGCATTCTTGCATATTAATAAATGTTGATAAATGAGTCATTTATTAAAAGTGTTGTTGACTAATTTTCTGTTGACTGACTTAATTGTTTCAGCACGATTGTCAAACTTGGCACCAAGTGTTTAGTCAGATTCTTTCAGTGTTGTTTATGATGAGATATTTTCTGATATGAATTACATTTCAACTTTATAGTAGGGGTGTGCCCGAATACAAATACATTATTAGGCAAAGCACAAATAATGGGTTTTTTTATGATTATTTGTTAGCTAGAGGTCTGTCTGCAATGAGGCGATGAGTAAACTTTTAGCTCAGTAGTAAGCGCAGTCGTCTACGAACTAGGAGACTCCGGTTTCAGACACGGTGTGGGGACCTCCTTCGTAAGGTAGTTTATTTATGAATGATCACTTTAAATTTCTAAAATTAAAAGTGTAATAAAAACAAAAACAGGATTTTTAAGCCTCTTTCCACTTTTATTCAAATACAAATAATTTTGCTGCCTCAACAAATACAGATACAAATACAAATACTGGGCCTTCTGCACATCCCTATGTTATTGTCGATTTGTTCAGGTTAAGTCCCTCTATGTCAGTAATAAGACACAATTATTAAGCACACTTATTTTTAGGTTTACACTTAAGGCTCTAAACTAACAAGCACATGTGAGCTGTTTTTTTTTTTTAAAGACATCCAGATGTCTCTCTAAGTTTATCTTACTGTATATTACATAACATCAAAATAACATCTGTGTTTGATGAGGAAGTTGAACAGAACGCTATCTGCAGGTCTGACTTTGAATGTGACGAGCCTTTACAAACCAACACACACACAAGCTTGTCTTTTTGTGTTATCTCCTATGAAATAACACAATCTTTCAAATCTTTAACATGCATGAAATTCATATATCAACTTTGCCAGTAACTTTGAGCTTAGTTGCATTTGCAGTTTTAATTGTAAACATCATTTTAAAAGTAGTAGTAGTCTGATGGAGAAGCTGGTGGTGGCTTTTTAGAGGGGAAGTGAACTCGAGGGCGGATAAAAAAACCACTAACAGACAACGTGCAGTCAAGCTGCTTTCTGTGGTTCACTTAACCCAGAATTGTTTTCGGTTTGGTTTTTACTACTATAACCCAGAATAAGTTTGGATTTCCTCTGCTGAGAGAAGGAGAAGCTCCGACAGACAGACAGACAGACAGACAGACAGACAGACAGACAGACAGACGGATAGAGAGAAAGAGAGAGACATGGAAATGGGCTGGATGAAAACACAAAGATGCAGTAAGAGATGAATGTCTTGATATGTAAATGTGTTTTTTTTTTTTTCTATAAGGAAGTGAGAGACTGTGTTTATGTCGCTTACTTATCTGGCAGTGGTTCACACATGCTGCGCCGCCGTGAGCGCTGATGGATAGATCAACTCCGTCACCGTATTGGCAGCATATCAAACCCGGAGAATGTCGGCCCTGCAGCCATAAACACTGCTTAACCTATTTACACCTAACAACAGGGCTGGGAAATTACCAGCACATAACAGCTTGTCAGTCAGTCAGACCACTGCACCAACCACCAACTGTCATCTGCAGCTCAGCTGTGTGGCTTGATTTTATTTAGTTATTGTGATGCTGCACATATTTTACAGTATTTCAGTGTAACTAATAAGGAGTGTAGTATTATTTGTGACAGGTAGACTCATTTTAAACATGGATGTAAACAATGCATGATTTAAAATAGGGCTACAACCAATCTGGGGATTATTTTCTTTGATTAATCGATTAGTTGTTCAGCCTATAAAATGTCAGAAAATAGTGAAAAACGTTGCTCCCAAAGCCCAAGATGCAACCTAAAATGTCTTGTTTTGTCCCATCTGATAGTCCGCAACTCAAAGATATTGAGTTTATTATAATAGAAGACTGAAGAAAGCAGAAAATATGTACATTTAAGAAGAGAGACAAGAGAATTTGGGCTTTTTTTTCTTAATAAATGGCTCAAAATGATGAATCGGTTATCAAAACAGTTGGCGATTAACCGCCTAATTGCTGCAGGTCTAATTTAATATAAAAAATCAACTCTGCAAATGTTTTATGGGGAAGGAAATGTGTTTAACATGTTTGCCAGGCCTCAAAGATACCCACAATGCATTTTGCAACTTTGTTCTGGTACAAGAAAACTCCACAGGTCACCTTTTGATGCTGTATTTATCGATATTGAATGTGACACCTGAAACCCTCCCTGCGTTCAGACACGTACAGAGATGCCGTTGGTGACGCTGATTCCAAGTCTGTGAGGGTTCACTGTTGAGGGGCTTTGGGGAGGGTGGGGGGGGGGGGGCGGGGGGGGGGGGGGGGGGACAGGACATTGGAAGGAACGGGGTCTGTGTTGAGTTTCCTGTGCTGACTGCCAGCTGGCACTGAAGCGGTTGAATTTAAAGGCAGCCGTCACCTCATCTACACACTTCCCGGCGTGATGGAAGCTGGACGTCGTGAGATACGATCATCAGTCACGCTCTGTTTAGCCTCTCTGTCTGTAACCAAGCTCAGCGTGTGAAGTCCTGCCAGACAGCTAACCGACCAGCCAGCCAACCACTTCATTAGCCTGCTGAGTGAACACACACACACTCTGACTCACTCACTCAATGACACATATCAACACTTTAGATGTTTGACGCGTTTATATACAGTGAGCGAGGACACATGGCTACAGTTCTGATTCCAGATCTTCCACTTCTGGTGAAAAGCTTCGCCTCAGTTTAGTGTTTGCTTCCATTCATGTGTCTTCATTTTCTGCTGATTCAGGTTTATTCTTTTTAGACTGACTGCATCCACCGTCCAGTTAAGACGTCAGGTTGGATCCTCAGTAATCAGCCTGTGTGCGAGCGTCAGCTGTATTTAGCCGCTGTGTGACCAAACTGACCGTGATGCTGCTGAGAATTCCCGAGACACACTTGCACTCACTTACCTTAATACACGCCGCTATTCTCGGCTAGCTTACGGGATCCCAGCTCATTCACAGGTAAAGCTTCTACTGATACGGCTAATACTGATCATTGCATAACTCACTGAACATGTAAGGCATGAATCAATCAAAAAAAAGCTCCTAAAACGTGAGGACTTCTCTGTTCCTTGTAAAATTCAATTTTCTATGAATCAAGGTGTCGGTCAGACAAAATGAGCAGTTGAAAAAACAATCAAAGGATTAATAGATAATAGAAATAATCATCAATCGAAGCCTTTCAGTCGACACAAGTCGCTGCAAGATGAACAAGATGAGAAAATTTTTCACCCTAAAATTGGAGTCGAAATAGTAACAGTTTGTGTGTGTAAACTGTTTAAGGTTAAAGGCATTTCTTGGCTCTATAATGGCATATTTCTAACTTAATTGTGGTGTTAAGTTCACATGGTGTGTAAACATCTGTCCAATTATTCACTTGATTAATCAAGAGCTGAGAAATCTGTGATCCAAATGCAAACAAAAAGGATTTTTACAGCAAAAAAATTGAAAAACACTTCATTTGCGGTCACGGTTGGACTTTTATTACATAGACTAACATGAGACGACGAATAGTTTTCATGCGGTTAAATGTTTGCATCAGTAAAGATGATGATGTGATCGTGCAATAGTGCAAATATTAGACTACTGCATCAGATACTTTAATTCTGTGTGACTTGGGTCAGGGTAGAGCGTTCGTGCATTGTGGGTTCGTATCTAATATTCTGTAGTTGTGGTGATAATGTGATTAACTGCTGTAGTGTCTTAATGAAAAAAAACAGAGGAAACACGGAAGGTTGTTTGTATCAGCGGAAGGTTAATCTCTGACTGACGCAGCAGGTCAGTCGCTGTGCCAGAAGGAGACACTAAAACTCTGTTGACCTACCTGCCAGTCAGGTGAGGACACCCACTCTCTCTCTCTCTCAGGCCGGTTTGGCTGAATTTCCCCGAATGACCTCATGAAGCCGGTGACACACACTGTCGAAGACTCCACACCGACCGATGAGGGCCGGTTCCTGGTTTAAATTAAGATTTGGCCGTTTCCCTTGATGACATAAGGCCCTGAAGCCTCCGTGGGCGAATTAGATTAGATGTAACGTTTCAGCTTCTTTGCATCAAGGTTCATCAAACAATCTCAAAGGTTCTTTTTATTGTCTGGAGGAAATGAAACATAAGAGCAGTTTTTGGCTGATAACGCTGAAAAAGAGGAAGAAGCTCTGTTCACATGAGTGATGTTTTACAGGGGGAAGCTGCGATCATGTTATTCTAATCCTGTCTTTATTAGTCGCAGCTTGACCCCGCTTAAATGGCCAATAAGAACAATGTTTTACCCCATGAACTCAACTGATATTAACCCCAAACTTGAAAAATGTGTAACTTATGTACTCAAACCTGCAGGGAGACATGCTCTACCCCAAAATACATCCTGGTGAACATTATTCAGCGTAAAAGTACAATAATAACTTGAAAAAAGAAAAGAAGCAGGATTAAAATTTCAATATTTTCTTCATTTGAGAAGTTGAAAACAGCACATTTTTGACATTTTTGCTTAAAAATGGATAAAAGGAATAATCAGTTATCAAAATAGTTTCAGATTAATTTTCAGTGACTTGACCAGATGATTAATTGACTAATCGTGGCAGCTCTGAAGCAGGAACACTTTAAAATGACTGATATGCAGTGTAGACTTTATTCTACTTTATTCTACTCTCTATACAACTTCAAGTACAACCTCAAAAATGACCACCAGGTTGACAGAGAACAGTCATATTGGAATTCATTCGACTTTTACGTCATTCACCTGAACCGAGTGTTTTGCCGCGTGAGTCTTGTAGAAAAGTGCTGACAGATGTAGTTAAAAGTAGCATTTTATAGCCTCAATTTTTTGGATGAAATCTGTTTCTGTGAAGCCGTTCACATGTCTCTCTTTCTCCTCTCATCCTCATCCTCCTTATCATCTGCTCATGAATTCACTGGCTTCCTCAACTTATAAATGAAACCGTAAACGCTGACTTCAGTGGCCTCCATGTTTACTTCTGTACGACAGCGCGCCGCGGATGACGTCTTTTCTTTTGCGCATGCGGGTCAGTTCAGGACCGTGACCTGTTCACCCTGTTCACATTTAAAAAATAATGTGAACAGCCAAACAAAAAAATCGGATTTGAGCAATAAATCCAAATTGAGCACTAATGATTGCAGCATGAACGTAGCCTTAGATTTATCTCAGATTATTAGATCTGATGAGAAAAGGTACAAATTGTAGGAAATGGTTTATAAACCACAGCTCTCTCCCTCATTACTTGTCATCTCTCTACTCTCTATAAAAATACCATAAATACATAAGTCAAATGGTTATATTTGCTGCTAGCTCTTTCTGTGTCCCTCCCTTGTTTTTTCTCCCAGCAGAGCAGAGTTTCCCATAATTAATTTTCTACTTCTGGAGCTGCACACCCAAACAGACGCGGACACACCTGCACCGACTCGTTCTCCCCCCTCCCCACCCCCCCCCAACCCCCAACCCCGCTGCACACAAACAAACAGCCTCCTCTGAGCTTTAACCCTACAGTCACATCACGCCATCTATGCTTCAGAGGTGCGGTCGCTGCTATCTCCACTTAAAACACATAAACACTTAAAGATTGTGTATTATTTACCTAAACTCCTTCCCACCTTTCACTCACACACACACACACACACACACACACACACACACACACACACACACACACACACACACACACACACACACACACACACACACACAAATCGACTCCATTTTTTTGGGAGAAATGAGCTGCTTTGTTCCTGTAACTCAATTTGTTGCCTGCAGCAGAAAACTTATCAGATTCAGCAGGAACTCTGATTAGTTGAGAGTTAGACACACCCTCTGGACTAACACACACACACACACACACACACACACACAGGATTGCACATTGAACTATGAGAATGAACAAACTCAGAGAGGGGATGGAATCCGACTGACATCATCTGTATGTCTTGGTGTGTGTGTGTGTGTGTGTTTGTCTAAACATGCATGGCTCTCTAGTGAAAACAGAGCTGAAGCCCTTCTCCCCCTCCACACCCTCAACACACATGATTTCTCTCTTTCTTTCTTTCTTTCTTACAGCTTTCCTTCAGACTACGTGCTCGCTAATGTGGGTAGAGTAGAAAACGCCCTTCACCCTAACAACAAGCCGCTTGTGATTCTATCTGAACAAACCTT